>NW_022603726.1:0-19631 GCF_008692095.1 Etheostoma spectabile | reverse complement strand
ACTGTGCGGCATTACAAGGCACAGCAGGACGTAGCTGGCACCGCAGAGTGTAGCAGATGAACATGCACCGCAGAAGAAGGGTAGCGGGACCATGGCGACAGCTGCTACCCTGATTTTGGAGCATGCTGATCCGAGGGAACATGCTGGGGAAAAAGAACATAAGGACTCCTGGGAAGACTCCCCGGAGCTAGGTTAGAACACGCATTTCTGGGACATGGATGCACATAAATGAAAAGATAGGAAGATAGAGGAGAGAGGAGCTCAGTGTATCAAAGGATGTCCCCAGCTGTCTAAAACTATTAAGCAAAACCAAGAGAGACAGGGTAAAGAGAGGAGCCTGGTCGGGCTAGAACTCTCCCCAACCGGATCGGGCTGTATGCCAAGTCTCCCTTTAGTTTATTACATGATAGATAAATCTGACAACTATGACGAGAAGCAGGTGGACCGGGTTAGGCGGACGCTGCGGCTCCTCACTCCCTAACAATATTCAATTCTATGCCCTAACAATAAGCTTTATCAAAGAGGAACGTCTTAAGCCTACTCTTAAATATGGAGATGGTGTCTGCCTCTCGAACCCAAACTGGAACCAGGTTCCACAGGAGAGGAGCCTGATAGCTGAACGCTCTGGCTCCCGTTCTACTTTTAGAGACTCTAGGAACCACAAGTAACCCTGCATTCTGGGAGCGTAGTGCTCTTTAAGGGTTGTAAGGTACCATGAGATCTTTAACATAAGATGGAGCTGACCATGAAGAGCTTGTAGCTAAGAAGAAGGATTTTAAATTCATTCTAGATTTTACAGGAAGCCAATGCAGAGAAGCTAAAACAGGAGAGATGTGGTCTCTTTTCCTGGTTCCTGTCAGAACACTGCTGCAGCATTCTGGATCAGCTGGAGAGTCTTTATGGACTTTTCCGAGCAGCCTGATAATAAAAGAATTGCAGTAATCCAGCCTAGAAGTAACAAAATGCGGACTAGTTTTCTGCATCATTTTAGACAGGATAGTCCTGATTTTTGCAATATTAGTAGGTGAAAAAAGGCAATCCTTGAAATTTGATTTATGTGGGAATGTAAAGGACATGTTGATCAAAGATAACTCCCAGATTCCTCCACAGTGGTGCTGGAGGCCGGGTGGTGCTGGGGGGGCCAGGCCAGGTGATGCCATCCAGAGTAACTATCTCTTTTGATAATGCGTCACGGCGGTGCTTGGGTCCCAGAGCAATAACTTCAGTTTTATCTGAGTTTAACATTAGAAATTACAGCTCATCCAGGTTTAATATCTTGAAGGCACGTTTGAAGTTTAGCTAACTGAGTAGTTTCATCCGGCTTGATCGATAGATATAATTGAGTATCATCTGCATAACAATGAAAGTTTATGGAGTGTTTCCTAATATACTGCCTAAAGGAAAGCATATATAAGTGAACAGGATTGGACGAGCACAGATCCGTGTGGGACTCCATGACTAACTTGGCGTGCACAGAGGATTCATCATTAATATGAACAAACTGAGATCGATCTGATAAATAAGACTTAAATGAAAACAAAGAGACCAAAGCATGTTTCCGAATGCAGCTGTTTAAGGCATCAATAATGTTTTTATTGAATTAGAAATTTATTTTCATCACTATCCTTTATTCTTTATTCAGATTGGAGGGCTGCAGTTTGTCAGAGACCAGCTGTGCTTCTCTGGTCTCAGCTCTGAAGTCCAACCCCTCCCATCTGAGACAGCTGGACCTGAGTCATAACAACCTGCATGATTCAGGAGTGGAGCTGCTGTGTGGTTTTCTGGAGAGTCCAGACTGTAGACTGGAGACTCTGAGGTCAGTTCCCTGACTCTGTTACTATTAGAGATCTCAAATATTTAATTAACAACTGAAAATAATTCATGTCCAAACACAACTCCTATGTCATTTATGATCATTCTGACACCTATATTCAAATAATACGGATCACAATCACTGTTGATGATGATGATGATGATGATGATGAAGGTCAGAGGGTGGTAACTCCATTTGTAGACCTCACCTGGGACAGGTGGAGGTGTGTGTGTGTGACAAGAGAGTGATATGGAAAATTATTTTACACATGTACACACACACACACACACAAACACACACACACAAAAACACTCAGACACACGCATACATACATACAAAACCACAGGCACACACATACACAAAATCTCACACAAAGACACACACTGAAACACAGACAGAAACACACACACACACACACACAGACACACCCATACACATACAGTCACACACGAAAACAGACAAACACAGACATAGATACACAAAGACACACAGAAACATAAGGAAAGATACACAGACAGACACACACACAGACACACACAAACACACATACACTTACAGAAAAAAACAGAAACAACCATACACACACACAAAACACACAAAAAGACAGACACAAACAGACACACACACAGACACACACATACACACTGTCACAAACAGACACACACACAGACATGTAGATGAAAACAAAGAGGCCAAAGCATGTTTCCAAAAGCAGCTGTTTAAAGGATCAATAAAGTTTTTATTGAATTAGAAATTGATTTTCATCATCTTCATTTATTCTTTATTCAGATTGAAGTTCTGCAGGTTGTCAGAGACCAGCTTGGCTTCCCTGGTCTCAGCTCTGAAGTCCAACCCCTCCCATCTGAGAGAGCTGGACCTGAGATACAACGATCGGCAGGATTCAGACGTGGAGCTGCTGCGTGATCTTGTGGAGAGTCCAGACTGTAGACTGAAGACTCTGAGGTCAGTAGAGGGTTGGACTCAGTCCATGCTGGTCTTAGCAGTATTTTAAATGTTTTATTATCTCTGATCACAGGCTTAATGACTATTGCCTCTCTGAGACTGAGTGTGAAGTCATGGTCTCAGCTCTGAAGTCCAACCCCTCCCATCTGAGAGAGCTGGACCTGAGTAACAACTACCTGGAGGATTCAGACGTGGAGCGTCTGTGTGCTGGACTGCAGAGTCCCAACTGTAGAATGGAGACTCTGAGGTCAGTTCATGTGTTGTAATCACATACAGTGTATAACTCACTAGGGTTGTTGGAACACTTGCTGAAAATTAAATATCATTTGAATGTTAAAAAATATTTTTCTTTTACTGATGAAATAACTGTTTGAATATGATTCTTTATAAATATGTTGGCTAATGTTAGCTAGTCTCAGATGCTCCCGTCCTTGTCTGTGTGATCAATAAGGAAAGAAAATAAAGGATTAAATATGAATTATCAGATTGAAGATTTTTATGTAATATTTATTTTTATTCAGTGTTGGTGACGCGGAAACGGTAACTCCACTGAAATTACATGAAACTAAAGTAACGAGTCAATTTAGTAAAATGTAAGGAGTCAAAGTAAAAAGTTGGCACAACAAACTTATCTAAAATATTTAAAAAACATGTAGATGAAAACAAAGAGACCAAAGCATGTTTCTAAATGCAGCTGTTTAAAGGATCAATAAAGTGTTTATTGAATTAGAAATTAATTTTCATCATTATCATTTATTCTTTATTCAGATTGAGGGGCTGCTGGTTGTCAGAGACCAGCTGTGCTTCTCTGGTCTCAGCTCTGAAGTCCAACCCCTCCCATCTGAGAGAGCTGGACCTGAGTCTCAACAACCTGCAGGATTCAGGACTTGAGCTGCTGTGTGGTTTTCTGGAGAGTCCAGACTGTAGACTGGAGACTCTGAGGTCAGTTCCCTGACTCTGTTACTATTAGAGATCTAATATCTTTAATTAACAACTGAAACTAATTCATGTCCAAACACAACTTCCATCTACCAAGTAGTAAATGTTCTGTAGTTCATATGTTGATGTTTCTTGTAGTCCATTCAGTCTGCAGTCCCAGAAGACTTGTTCTTATTAACTGTTGAAGCCATTACTCTGATTTCTGTTTGATCATATATATTCAAGATGGCACCGCAGATGGCCGCCTCTGGACTACGCTCCATTGTGCTTTTCGTGTTTTTGTTTATTTTGTCTGTTTTCCGCCAACATTTTCTGGTAACATTTACCAGAGATGAGCTCTTAAATATTGGACTTTCAACTCTTCATATTTTTCCACCACTTTTTTCCGAACCTGGAACTTTCTCGGAGTTATTAGTTGGAGGCGCAGCAGTTCTCTACGCGATCCACCGGAGACGCCGGAGGGGGAAGCGCGCTGGCGCGCTTGTTAAATTGAGACAGTGGGGCTTTCATACTGCGCTCCCCTCCATCCACCTGGCGAATGTCCGCTCTCTGGCAAACAGAATGGACGAACTGCTGCTCCTCAACAAAACCAACTCGGACTTCTGCAGATCTGCCGCCCTCTGCTTTACCGAGTCCTGGCTCACTCCGAGCATTCCGGACAGCGCACTTCTCCTCCCGGGATTCAATCTTTACCGGGCGGATCGCGTACTGGAGCTCACGGGGAAAACAAAGGGAGGCGGACTCTGTCTCTACATAAACGAAGGTTGATGACAGATGTCACAGTTCTGGAAAAATCCTGCAGCCCCCACTTAGAGTCACTATTCATAAACTGCAAACCATTTTATTCACCGCGGGAGTTCTCCTCGTTCATTCTGGTCGCCGTCTACATCCCCCCTCAGGCCTGTGTTAGTGAGGCGCTACTGCACCTGGCCCACCAGGTCTACATCCCCCCTCAGGCCTGTGTTAGTGAGGCGTTACTGCACTGGCCCACCAGGTCTACATCCCCCTCAGGCCTGTGTTAGTGAGGTGTTACTGCACCTGGCCCACCAGGTCTACATCCCCCTCAGGCCTGTGTTAGTGAGGCGTACTACACCTGGCCCACCAGGTCTACATCCCCCCTCAGGCCTGTGTTAGTGAGGCGTTACTGCACCTGGCCCACCAGTCTGCATCCCACCTCAGGCCTGTGTTAGTTAGGCGTTACTGCACCTGGCCCACCAGGTCTACATCCCCCCTCAGGCCTGTGTCAGTGAGGCGTTACTGCACCTGGCCCACCAGGTCTACATCCCCCCTCAGGCCTGTGTCAGTGAGGCGTTACTGCACCTGGCCCACCAGATTACTAACGTGGAGAAAAAACATCCTGACTCCCTGCTCATTGTTCTTGGGAACTTCAACAAAGCAATCCTCAGCCACAAACTCCCAAAGTATAGGCAGCATATTAAGTGTCCCACCAGGGACACTAATATACTGGACCACTGCTATACTACATTAAAGGACTCCTATCGCTCTGTCCCACGTGCAGCCTTGGGACTCTCTGATCACTGTCTGGTTCATCTTGTCCCGACATACAGGCAGAAACTAAAATCTGTTAAACCTCTTGTAAAGAGGGTGAAAAGATGGACCAACGAGTCAAAGCTGGATTTACAGGCCTGCTTTGACTGTACTGATTGGAGTGTTTTTGAAGCTGCAGCCACTGATCTGGACCAACTAACTGACACTGTGACATCTTAAATCAGCTTTTGTGAGGACGTGTGTGTGCCGACAAAAACCTTCTGCACATATAACAACCAAAAACCCTGGTTCACAGCCAGACTCAGGCAGCTCCGTCAGTCAAAAGAGGAGGCCTTCAGAAGTGGGGACAGAGTCCTGTATAACCAGGCCAAGAACACACTGACCACAGAGATCAAAGCAGCTGAGAGGAGCTGTGCTAAAAAGCTGGAAAACAGCTTTTCAAACAACGATCCTCGGTCAGTGTGGAGAGGCCTGCAGACTCTCACTAACTACAGGAGACCATCCCCCAACACTGCTGGTTCTCAACGACCCTCCCCCACACCAACTCACCAACTCACACCTCAGTCAGTCACCTCCCCCCCTCTGTCCCCTCGCCTGCACTCACGATCTGTGAAGTGGATGTGCGCCAGTTCTTCCAGAGGCAGAAGACCAGAAAGGCTCCTGGCCCAGACGGTGTGTCACCATCCTGCCTGAAAATATGTGCAGACCAGCTGGCCCCCATCTTCACTCGGATCTTCAACAGATCTCTGGAGCTATCTGAAGTTCCCTCCTGCTTCACACGCTCAACAATCATTTCAGTCCCCAAAAAAACCTCCATCTCTGGACTAAATGACTACAGGCCTGTCTCCCTGACATCTGTATTCATGAAGTCCTTTGAAAGACTGGTGTTGGCCCACCTGAAGGACATCACAGTCCCCTTGCTGGACCCCCTGCAGTTTGCCTACAGGGCTAAAAGGTCGGTGGATGATGCAGTCAACTTGGGACTGCATTACATCCTGCAACACCTCAACTCTCCAGGGGCTTATGCAAGGATCCTGTCTGTGGACTTCAGCTCAGCGTTTAACACCATCATCCCGGACATCCTCAGTACCAAACTCTCCCAGCTCACTGTGCCAGCCTCCACCTGTCAGTGGATCACAAACTTCCTGACTGACAGGAGTCAGCAGGTGAGGCTGGGGAACATCACATCCAGCACACAGACTATTAGTACTGGCGCCCCCCAGGGGTGTGTGCTCTCCCCACTGCTCTTCTCCTTCTACACCAATGACTGCACCTCAGGAGACCCATCTGTTAAACTTCTGAAGTTTGCTGACGACACAAGCGTCATCGGCCTCATCGGGACGGTGATGAGTCGGCCTACAGACGGGAGGTGGATCAGCTGGCTCTCTGGTGCAGTCAGAACAACCTTGAGCTCAACACGCTCAAAACTGTGAAGATAATCGTGGACTTCAGGAAGAGACCCCCCACTCTTCCCCCCATCACCATACTCAACAGCCCTGTGTCTGCTGTGGAATCCTTCAGGTTTCTGGGATCCACTATATCCCAGGACCTGAAGTGGGAGCCCAACTCAGACACCATCATCAAAAAGGCCCAGCAGAGGATGTACTTCCTGCGCCAGCTCAGGAAGCTCAACCTGCCTAAGGAGCTGCTGATCCACTTCTACACAGCCATCATCCAGTCTGTCCTCTGCACGTCCATCACTGTCTGGTTTGGATCAGCCACCAAAGAGGACCGGAGCAGACTACAACGGACAGTTAGGACTGCAGAAAAGATCATTGGTGCCAACCTGCCCTCCGTCCATGACTTATACACCTCCAGAGTCAGGAAACGGGCAGGAACCATCACTGCAGACCCTTCTCACCCCGGACACAATCTGTTCCAGCTTCTGCCCTCTGGAAGGCACTACAGAGCCCTGTCCGCCAAAACCATCAGACTCAGGATCAGTTCCTACCCACAAGCAATCTCTCTAATGAACAGCTGACTTCTTACCGTCAGTGTGAGGTTCAATTCTGGTCCATAACCCAGTAACACGGTCTCTATAGCACCTGTTCACTGGTTCCACTTATCATTCCACTTATTTAGTATTATTCATCATTCTCATATCTCACTTATTATTTACTATTTATTCACCATTCTCACATCTCTCTTATTTGTTATTCATTCATCGTTCTCATTCTCTTTCTATTTCAGAACTGTCCATAATGTTCATACTGTTCATATTGTAATATAATAACATTTTTTTTTATTTATTTAACCTTTATTTAACCAGGAAGTCCCTTGAGATTGAAATCTCTTTTTCGAGGGAGACCTGGCCAAGACGGCACACCAGTTACAATTTAAACAAATACAGCACAGACAAAATCTCACATAGAGGAAAGGACAGGTCACATAGGGCAGTTACATTTTTGAATTACATGACATTTTAACATGGCCTTAAATTCATTCAATGGGACTAGATTATTTAAATGGATCAAGTTTTGCAAGTTATTCCAAGACCAAGGAGCGGAGTAAGAGAAGGCTTTCTTCCCCAGCTCAGTAAAAAACCCTTGGAACCTGGTAAGAGCGCCACCTGGTGGAACGGAGATGAAAATGGCTGGAATTTAGCTTGAGGAGATTACATAAATATGCCGGCAGTTTACCCAACATGGCCTTGTATAGAAAAATATAAAAATGAAGTTGTCTACGTAGACTTAGTGACGGCCAGCCTACCAGTTCATACAGCGTACAATGATGAGTACGTGCATAAGAGTTAGTTAAGAAGCGCAAAGCACAATGGTACACAGAGTCTAACAGGTGGAGAGGACTAGAGGCAGCATGCATGTAGACAACATCACCATAGTCCAAAACACTTAAAAAAGTAGCCTGAACAAGTGTTTTTCTGGCTGACATGTTAAAACAAGTTTTATTTCTAAAATAAAACCCAGCCTTAGTTTCAGCTTTTTTACAAGTTTTTCAACATGAACTTTAAAAGAAAGTTTGTTGTCCAGCCAAAAACCTAAATACTTATATGATGAAACATTTTCAATTAAGTCTCCGCTTAATGTGTTAATAGTTATATTATCTGGGGATTGGGAACGAGCCCTTGAAAACGTCATAAATTTGGTTTTCTTAGTATTTAGCACTAACTTAAGGCCATGTAGAGAAACTTGAAGCTGTTGAAAGGCCAACTGAAGGTCATGCATGGCTTGATTCAGTGAAGAGGCAACTGAATATATCACAGTATCATCTGCATAAAGGTGCAGTTTAGCAGTTTGCACGTCTTTTCCAATGTTATTTATGAATATAGAAAATAAAATGGGGGCTAAAATCGAACCTTGAGGAACACCCATAGAAATTTCTAAAAAGTCTGATTTAAGACCATCTATAGAAACACATTGCGTTCGCTCTGTAAGATAGTTTTTGAACCAAGTAATAGCTGTGTTTCCTATGCCAACATAATACTATTTATCCCAGTATCCTTGCACTATGCTCCACATTTAAATAATTTTCTTGATCTCTTCAATGCACTCATGCCTCTATATTGTTCTGTTTAGAGTGTGTATATTTTTTGTTTTGGTTGTTTTTGTTTTGTTTTTATGTGTATGCACAGTGTGAGCAACAATGCTCCAAAGAAAAATTCCTTGTATGTGTCCTCAAACCTGGCGAATAAAGCTGATTCTGATACTGATTCTGATCCTCTTCACATGCATGCCATTTATAATCATGCTGAAACCTATATTCAAATAATACGGATCATAATTACTGTTGATGATGATGATGATGATGATGATGGTGAGGTCAGGGGGTGGTACCTCTATATGTAGACCTCACCTGGGACAGGTGGAGGTGTGAGTGTGACTAGAGAGAACTATTTTTCATTTTTTGAGACAAACTTTTTTTCTTCATGTTTAAAACAAGTTTTATTTATGTTGCTGTTGCAGTTGTGAAAAAACTGAACGGATGATTGGGACTCTACGAACAAATGTGTTGATTTACTGACACACACACACACCCACATATACACACACAGACCGTTCTTACACTCACACACATACACACACACAGATCGCTCCTACACACACACACACACACATACAAACATACACACACACACACACACACTGAACTACACACACACACAGGAATACAAACATAAACACACAGACAGACACACACGCTGACACAAATAAACAGACACATACACAAAAAACACAAAAACACACAGAAACAAACACATCTCACTTACACAAAGAAACAGAGACACAATCACACACACACAGAAATACACACACACACAAACACAAATACACACATACAGACACACAGACAAACACACAGAAATACACACACACACAGAGAAATACACACTCACACACACACACACACACAAAAACACAAACAGGCACACATACACAGAAATACAAACACAAACACAAAGACACACAAACACTGACAAAGACACACACACACAAAAACACACACTCATACTCACAGTCACACACACAAATATAGACACGCACACAGAGAAACAGTAACATACAATCGCACACACACACAAAGATCCACAGACACACACAGAAAAACACACAAAGACACAGAGACAGACAAACTATCTGAAAAACATGTAGATGAAAACAAAGAGACCAAAGCATGTTTCCAAATGCAGCTGTTTAAAGGATCAATAAAGTATTTATTGAATTAGAAATTAATTTCATCATCATCATTTATTCTTTATTCAGATTGTGGAACTGCAGTTTGTCAGAGACCAGCTGTGCTTCTCTGGTCTCAGCTCTGAAGTCCAACCCCTCCCATCTGAGAGACCTGGACCTGAGATATAACAAGCTGCAGGATCCAGGACTGGAGCTGCTGTGTGGTTTTCTGGAGAGTCCAGACTGTAGACTGGAGACTCTGAGGTCAGTTCCCTGACTCTGTTACTATTAGAGATCGAATATCTTTAATTAACAACTGAAACTAACACTGTTATTAATTTATGTTTAAAAAAAGTTTTATTTATGTTGCTGTTGCAGTTATGCAAAAACTGAACGGATGATTGGGACTCTACGAACGAATGTGTTGATTAACTGACACACACACACACACACACACACACACACACACACACACAGACACACAAACGCACACACACACACATACACAGAGCACACAAATAGACACACACATACACTACATACAGACACAAACAGAGACTCACACAAAGAATAACAAAGAAAGGCACAAACACACTCACACACACACACACATAAACAGAAGCACACACTGACGCACCCACAAAAATACACACACAGACACACACTCAGAAGTACACACACACACAGACATACAGACACACAGACACACACACACATACACTACACACACAGACACACACAGAAAGACACAAACACTCAGGAACAGTCTCACACACACACACACACACACAGAAACACACTGAAATACAAGTAAACACAGACACACACACAGCCACACACACAGACACACACACACACACACACAGACACGTAGATGAAAACAAAGAGACCAAAGCATGTTTCCAAATGCAGCTGTTTAAAGGATCAATAAAGTTTTTATTGAATTAGAAATTAATTTCATCATCATCATTTATTCTTTATTCAGATTGTGGAACTGCAGTTTGTCAGAGACCAGCTGTGCTGCTCTGGTCTCAGCTCTGAAGTCCAACCCCTCCCATCTGAGAGAACTGGACCTGAGTTACAACAACCTGCAGGATTCAGGACTGGAGCTGCTGTGTGGTTTTCTGGAGAGTCCAGACTGTAGACTGGAGACTCTGAGGTCAGTTCCCTGACTCTGTTACTATTAGAGATCTAATATCTTTAATTAACAACTGAAACTAAATCATGTCCAAACACAACTTCCATCTATCAAGTAGTAAATGTTCTGTAGTTCATATGTTGATGGTTCTTGTAGTCCATTCAGTCTGTAGTCCCAGAAGACTTGTGCTTATTAACTGTTGAAGCCATTACTCTGATTTCTGTTTGATCTTCTTCACATGTATGTCATTTGTAATCATGCTTAGACTTAGACATAGTTTTATTACTCTCTTTGGGATGACTCCCGCAAGGAAATTAAAGTTACCAGCATCCGATACAGCATGAGAAGGAGAAAAAAGACAAGAATACAACACAAATCACAATAATGATGATGTTGATGATGCACAGGACAACACGCAGTACATGTGGTCACATGAGGGGATTTTTTGAGGTGACTGGGGTGTGGGTGTTGAAAGAACAAAATAAGGTCGGAGGGGGGTAGGGATAGGGACGCGGTGTGTATGTGTGTATGCGGGTTTGTGTGTGTATGTGGGTCTGTGTGTGTGTCTGGTGAGATGAGTGGCGGCAAACTGTCTGTGTTGTTATTACAAAGAGTTCAGTTCAGTCCGGTCTTGGCCTTGAGGGGAGATAAAGACAGTGCAGGAGGAGATAGGGGGCCAGCTGCAGGTTGTTTTCCCGCTTGGGAGAAAAGTGTGTGTGTGTACTGGGGGGACATAAGTTTAAATCCAATTTAGGTAGATTTGAAGGCATTGTCCGAATCAGTGTCCGTCAATCTCTCTCATCCTCAGCGACATCCGTGCGTCCAATTCATGTATTGATTTCTACCTTCATTGTCAGTCCGGTGATTGCACAAAGCAGATCCACCGACTGAACCCCAATTGCGTCCATCCTCCTCTGCGCTTTCACTGCCCGGTCTGAGATGTTACGACACAGTTCACCGTTCTGATCAGCCCTCTGATGTAAAACCTTCAACTTCTCGTTTAATACATTCAATCCCTCCTTGAGTTGCCCAGACAGCCTTGGGGCAAATTTACTGGCTGCTGTCTTACCAATTTGATGATGATTTAAGGAGATTCCAAGTCCCAGGACCAGAAAGCCTCCCAACAGAATTCCAATTATCCACAAATCTTCTACATCTTCCATGGTCAGAAGTCCAAGCAGACCGCAGCGTATGTTCCGGCCGGGCAGCTGGGCTCTCCCGGTGAAGCATGCTTGGCTGAAAAAATCTTGTCAATAGCGCCGAGTGACCAGTTGATCGAATCCATTTCGAAGGTTCCAAGGAAAACAGCAGGCAGCGGGGAGAGAGAAAGAAAGTCTCCACACAACAACTAGACAAAAATAGGAGATAGTAGGGGAGAGGAGGAGAGAGACTGCACTCGAGGAAGTGAAAAAGAGCTAGAAACCGGAGAGCTACTGGAGAGGCAGCCGTCTTCCACAGCGCCTACATGATGAATGACGACAATTGACGATGGCGATGCTGACACCTATATTCAAACAATACGGATCATAATTACTGTTGATGATGATGTGATGATGATGATGATGATGATGATGATGATGAGGTCAGGGGGGGTAACTCTATATGTAGACCTCACCTGGGACAGGTGGAGGTGTGTGTGACTAGAGAGCAAAACGACAAACTATTTTTAATTTTTTGAGACAAAAGTTTTTTTCTTCATGTTTAAAACAAGTTTTATTTATGTTGCTGTTGCAGTTATGCAAAAACTGAACGGATGATTGGGACTCTACGAACAAATGTGTTGATTTACTGACACACACACACAGCCACACACACACAGCCACACACACAGACACACAAAGAAACACACACACACACACACACTGAAACACACAGACTGGAACGCAGTTTTCCAGCTGGCGTTCCTGTAGCAGATGAGGAGCGACCGGCTCGGCTCGCCGCCTCTCAACATCTTTTAAAGGGACCTGTGTGGATCTGAAATGAAGACAGATTCAACATCTGCACGGCCTCTTTCTCCTTCAGATGTTTTCAGGAACACGTTTCGCTCCACTCTGTTCCTAAAATCACAAGATCCTGTTCCGTCCGAGCCGCCATGACAGTCGCTTTGAAGTCCTCCAGCAGCCAGACCCACGTGACGCTCTCGTCCAATCAGCTGCCGTCACGGGCTCGCTTCCTTGTGTGTGTGCGCAATAAGGAAAGAAAATAAAGGAAGAAACATGAATTATTAGATTTTATATTTTTATAAATTGTTTTTTTAATTCAGTATTGATGACACGGCAACGGTAACTCCACTAAAATTATATGAAACTAATGTAACGAGCCACGTTAGTAAAATGTAAGGAGTCAAAGTAAAAAGTAGGGGCAATGAAAAAATAGTAAAACTATCTGAAAAACATGTCGATAAAATCAAAGATACCAAAGCATGTTTCCAAATGCAGCTGTTTAAAGGATCAATAACGTATTTATTGAATTAGAAATTGATTTTCATCATCATCATTTATTCTTTATTCAGATTGGAGCAATGCAGTTTATCAGAGACCAGCTGTGCTTCTCTGGTCTCAGCTCTGAAGTCTAACCCCTCCCATCTGAGAGAGCTGGACCTGAGTAATAACAAGCTGCAGGATTCAGGACTGGAGCTGCTGTGTGGTTTTCTGGAGAGTCCAGACTGTAGACTGGAGACTCTGAGGTCAGTTCCCTGACTCTGTTACTATTAGAGATCTAATATCTTTAATTAACAACTGAAAGTAATTCATGTCCAAACACAACTTCCATCTATCAAGTAGTAAATGTTCTGTAGTTCATATGTTGATGGTTCTTGTAGTCCATTCAGTCTGTAGTCCCAGAAGACTTGTGCTTATTAACTGTTGAAGCCATTACTCTGATTTCTGTTTGATACTTTTCACATGCATGCCATTTAGTGAAATGCCACTCGTCTGTCGTCTGAAGGAAATAAATCTGGATTCCAGCTGACAGCATGACATCATGATCAGAGACATCAACCTGTCCAACCCTCACATCTGATCTCAGTGTTTCTTCTCTTATTTCAACACTAAACAGCTGATCACTTCATGTTTGTCACAGCTCTGAGATCAGTCTGACTGAAGGAAATCGGTTAAAGGTTCATCTGATGAGGATTTAGTGGACCTCTCCCCAGAAGATAACGGCTTTATTCATGTTTATCCCTTCAGGGTGGATGGCAGAGTCTACAGGGCTGCACCTGCCAGACAGGAAGCAGGTGAGTAAATATCTCAAAGAAACATAACGGGGCTGTTAAACCAGGACCAGAACTGGAGACTAGCTGCTGGAGCTTTAAGGTGCTGGTTGGTCCAGGAACCACAGCAGGTCTGCTGCTTTCTTCTTCTCTGTCTTCAGTCTCTCATTTCTGTTAAATGTTGTTGGTTAAACTCGGTCTTGACTTTGTACCGACCCACTTTGGACGTGGTCTGGACTTAACCATGATTTAATATCTCCATTGGGACTTTATTTGAAGTTGTCAATAGATAACAACAGGAACCATGAGGAGAAAGACCTGCTCCAAAGGGCTCTGATGGACCTCTGGTAGACCTTTATTAATGTGGGTCACCAGGATTTCCAAAAGGGACTTTACCCTCTGCTGTGTCCTCTTGTCTCCCCAGATCCGTCTCCATCAAAGACAGACCCTGATGTGTCTGAGGACAGCAGAGAGGACCAGCTGTCTCCTGATGGTCCAGAGAGGTTGAAGCAGCAGCAGCTTGTGTGTGGAGAGGCTCTCCATCCAGATGTCAGTCTTTCACTTTAACATTTAATTCATCTGGCAGTGGTCAGACTGGGGGGGGGGTCCTCAGTGTGACCCCCTCCAGGGTTTACTGTTCCTTTACCTTCTCCTCTCTCTCTTCTCTTCCTCTTCATCATCAACTCTTTCAATCTCTTCTCTTCTTCCTCATCTCTGAAACCACGAGCTGCTGTCAGACAGTCCTGCAGGCTTCATCTGTGCACGTATACAGAGGACATAGTGCACGTGGAGTAGAAAAGGAAGTGGTGGATACAGAGGAAATAGTGCACGTGGAGTAGAAAGGGAAGCTGTGGATACAGAGGAAATAGTGCACGTGGAGTAGAAAGGGAAGTGGTGGATACAGAGGAAATAGTGCACGTGGAGTAGAAAGGGAAGCAGTGAGGATCCTGTCACATAGACAGGACTGAGAGTTGGCGGGGCAGTTTCTAATCAACTCTTCTTCTTCTTCTTCTTCTTCTTCCAGGAAATGTCCCCCTTCACAGCTGAGCTGCTGACTGAGTCTGGAGAGACTTCATACAGGAACCCAGTCCTCCAATGCCCAGTCCTTCATCATTCAGCAGCTCCACTTTAATCTAATGTCCCCTGTATCTCTTCTTACTGGATCAGGAGACTCCAGCAGAACTGCCCCCCACCACCACACCCACACCCACACACACACACACACACACACAACAAACACACACACACACGTCACCTGTCCTGCTTCCAGATCTTACCTCCACTTTTAAAGCTCGTTCCCTTCTTCCCTGCAGCTGCTTCTCTCTCTCGTCCAGAGAGACTTTCTGAGTCAGCAGTGATCCCATTTCTAGTTTTAGGACTTTTTACCAGGACTAAAGCTGGAGGAGTTTTGTGTTTGTGTGGGGCAGATTACGTCTGATAAAGCTGCTTATTGGAATATTTCTACAGTACTTTGCAAATGTCTTAGTTGTGTCCAACGCTGTGAGAGTGAGACGATGGTGATCGAAAGTATCTTCTGTCATCATTAATCCACGGGGGGGGGAGCGAGACTAGCGATGTAGCATCTACAGTTCCATAAGCTCCAGTATTCAACACGACATCAACAAGCAGCGACTAATGATCAGATTAATAATCAGCACCAACAGCACTCCTTCCTCAGATGATCACATTAATGTGGGACACAGCTGCAGCGTTAGCAGTTCATACATTAAGAACCATACCTGGTTCTCCATCTGCCAGGACTCCTGCAGCCTTCCTTACAGCATTTAATGTTGGCCTGTTGGTCGACCTGTTTTATAGATCCCGCTGTGTTCAGGGTCTGGCCAGAGAATGGGGATCCAGTGCATTCTCAACAGTGTGAACTACAAGCCTGTAGTCTTTAGACCTCCGTTCCCGGTAGGAGTTTGTTGAAAAGGCTTTGGCATTTACCACAGACCTGATCTCTTTGTCCGGGGATGCATGTTTCTTCTGTTTCAGGAAGCAGTCAGGCTGTGGAGTCTTTTCTAGGACACATCTGGACCTGTGTCCGCTCTATTTCAGAGACAGTTTGATTCCCTTTCTGTGGTCCCAGCTGTAGGAAACAGAAATCATCCAGGCTCCTGGTATCTAAAAGATGCAAAACCTCAATATTTAAATGATTTCAATGTGGAATCACATCCCCTCCCCCCCCCACCCCCATTGTTGCCCCATTAGGTTTCATCACAGCTTGATTCATGCCGGCCCGTCATTAGGATCTCGCTCAATACTGGACCAGAACTGGACCAGGTAGTTCCTCTTTAGTGGAACTTTTGGGGGTCGAGTCTTGATGTAAACATTAAGACTTTAATAAAAGGGACGGGGGGGTGGGGAGGGGAGACTTCTCTGCTCTTCGTTGACTTGTATTGTGTGAAGGTTCCTCCTCTTTATTCTGTCTGCTAGAAAACATCAGAACCAGCCCTAAAAGCTGCTGGGTGCTGATCTTCACCACCAGAAGACTAAATAACCCAGAAATTAAGTTTTTTTAAGCTGGCGAGCTGAAAAACTGAGTTTTCATAAAGAAAAAAGTGGATCCAGACGTGAGGAATCAGCAGAGAGAAAGGGAAGACTGTAGGATCCCACAGCATCATCACACCACCCTGTCTGTTAGCTTAGAGATAGAAGCAGAGACCCCCCCCCGTCTCTATGCAGCAGGTCAGAGGGAACCTTGTACAACTCTGTCATCTCCTTCATATCCAAAGGGAAATGTCCCAAATCAACTTTAAATATGTGAATGAGAATCAAATGTATCAGGAAGTGGAGGCGACCCCCCCGCCCTAATATCTCTAATTATTGTTGGATGTGAGAGAGGAACCAAACATCTCCATCCTCCTTAAATAAAAACTTTTCTTAAAAAATAGAAACTACTTACCAAAAGATTAATCATGATTGTTATTATTGTACTAAGGTTAGAAGGTTAGAGGGAGGTTTTAAAAATATCATTTTCTTCATCTGAATGATCCAGTATCGATTCCACAGAACGGATCTCTGAGTGTGTCTCAAATCACGCACTTCACTTAGTGCACTTCCAGACAGTACACTTCGTGCACTACGTACTATCTTACATAGTGCGTAAATTTTGACAGAGGAGTGTTGTCTTAAATTGAGCACTACCTTGTGCACTTACCGGAAATGACGAAAATGTGATATTTTTATTTGCTCCGTGTCATGCCAGGATGACGACGCCGCTGTCATGCCCCCCCCATAAGTTGAAAACAGTACACATAACTGTATTGTATAATATTCGTTCCTGTTAGTGCACTCTTTTCAAATAAAAAATATATTTAAAAACTTTAAGATTAACCAAATATAATATTGATGTACCTATATTTGTATAAGTATAGCAAAAAGTTACAACTTTGTATTGCGCTGTAATACTCGCTGTAAAAATGCCGGCATTTTCGGCCGGCATTAATGAAAGTTTTTCGACTGTTGTTAGCCCCGCCCCTTCTGCTACGTAGCCAAGATGGCGACCGTTGAGTGTGCAAAGTGTCCATCGATCCGCACTCAATTTTCTGGCCGTTTTGAGTGCACCATCCGGGTACTTAAGTGCACTGCATTTGACCGCACTTCGATAATGTGAACGCACTATGTACTCAAAAAGTTAGTATTTAGTACAGAAGTGCGCGATTTGGGACACACCATCTGTCTGTATGCACGGGCATTTTGAAAGGGGTCCCGTGACCTCTGACCTCAACATATCGGAATCAAACTTTAGACCCTTGTCAATCAAAATATAATTTTAAGGATCAAAGGGTCAGATTTGACAATATCTTAAATGTTTTTATCACCGGTTTTCCTAGACTTTCTGATTGTCCCCTCTCTGAGACTGAGTGTGAAGTCGTGGTCTCAGCTCTGAAGTCCAACCCCTCCCATCTGAGAGAGCTGGACCTGAGTAACAACGACCTGAAGTATTCAGCAGTGGAGCGTCTGTGTGCTGGACTGCAGAGTCCAAACTGTAGACTGGAGACTCTGAGGTCAGTTCATGTGTTTTACGCACATTCAGTTTATGTGACTGCTGAAGTTACTATTTGAATATGAATCTTTATAAATATGTTGGCTAATGTTAGCTAATCTCATATTTTTTTCTACCCACATGCTTTTTATGTCACGTCTGATAAACAATAAGTTATTTGAGGGGGTTGTGGGAGTGAGAAACACAAAGGAACACAAGGCACTGTGGGGCCTGAAGAATCCCGAGCTAACGCTACGTACCAAGTAATGTTAGTGGGGGGGGTGGGGGGGGGGTGTTTTAACATGACCTTAACATCCACATCCACAGCCCGAATGGTAATGTTGTCATTAGGGAGCTGGCTCTAGTTTCCTTCATGGAGACAGCTAAAGGTCATGTTAGCTTCCCTACAGCTGTTAGCGTTAGCTTCACTTCATATACCTTCTAACAGCTGGATTCTCAGTAACGGGACAATTTTTATTTTATTTATTTATTTAACCTTTATTTAACCAGGAAGTCCCTTGAGATTGAAATCTCTTTTTTGAGGGAGACCTGGCCAAGACGGCACACCAGTTACAATTTAAACAAATACAGCACAGACAGAATCTTACATAGACAATCTGCAAGGAACAGGTTGGAAGAACGTTAGTGACAGCACCGTTGGCCGTTAGCAGTGCCATTAGCATCGTGGCTAACACTACTGTTTCTTAGTTAGTGACACATGGTTGTGGCTGTGCTTTCCAACATGATGTCATTGTTCTAACCGAGCACCTTTAGACTTGTTCCATCATTCATGGTGTCATCATTTCATTATAGAGATCTCTGTTGATTGGGTTTGTAGTTGTGGACTCGTGGTGGAAAATTAATGGAAACACACACACACTCGCACACACACACACAAACACACACATACGACAAACGCATACAATGGGGTTTGAAAGTTTGGGCACCCCAGGTAAAAATGTGTATTAATGTTCATAAAAAAGAAGAAAGAAAAGATGGAAAAATCTCCAACAGGATCAAATGACAGATTAGACATTTGCATAATAATCACAAAAAGTTAGATTTTATTTCATCATTTACACTTTCAACATAACAGTAAACAAAAAAATGGCATCCAGGGTATGAGGTATCTTCGCCCATTCTTCTTCCAGAAGTCTTCCAGTTCTTTGAGATTTCTGGGCTGTCTGTCACGCACTGCTCCTTTAAGATCTATCCATAGATTTACATTATGTTGAGGTCAGGAGATGTGTAAGGCCATGGCAAAACCGCAGTTTACTCCTCTTGATGTAATCCAGCGTGGGTTTTGAGGTGTGTTTAGGATCATTATTCATTTTTTAAGCCATCCTCTCTTTAACTTCAGCTTTTCACAGATGGCATCAAGTTGCGCACAACATTTGCTGAAATTTATTGAATCTATTTTCCTTCTGCTTGTGAAATGTTCC
>NW_022603725.1:0-47358 GCF_008692095.1 Etheostoma spectabile | reverse complement strand
AACCAGTATAACCAACCCTAGAACCAGTATAACAGTATAACCCGTATAACCAACCCTATAACAGTATACAGGATAACCAGTATAACCAACCATACAACCAGTAACCAACCATACAACCAGTATAACTAGTAAACCAGTATAACCAACCTTATTTGGGGTTTTAAAAACAATTTAATAACATTTACTTCATAATCTATCAAAAATATCGTCTTTATCTCAGTTTCCAACAGCTGAGAGAACATCTATGTTCAGGGAATGCATCAGTCTCTACTAGCACACTATTAAACATGGAAGTGGGGTTTTTATCATAAGGTTATAATTCATGTTAAAAATCCACTATGGAAACAACATAAGTGTCATTTTTCTTCTTGTAAAAATGTGAAATGGGTCGATTTGACCTGGACACCATCCAAGCGTCTGAAAGGAGCTTTGTGTTCTTCTCTCTGTGAAGTAGGAAACTGGTTCCCCAAAATAAATACCACTCATCCCTCAGAGATCTCCTGGACTCAGGACAGGTTCTCACTGAGATCCCCTCTGGCCTGGAACCTACGTTTGGTTTCTCCTTCTTAACTTTCCCCCTAAACGGTCAAATCACACACAGGTGTTCCTCATGTCGAGTCCGTCCCCGCAGGTAAGTGGAGGGACAAAATAATGGAAACACCTTCAGAATAATGGAACCAAAACGACAACACTGGGAGAAATAGTCTTTGTAATAACCTTTAAAACACGTCGTTTGAGAACTTGAACCAGGTTTAAAACAGTTCTGGAGTTAAAAGAAATGAAAGACTTATGGAAATGTGACCTTCTTCTCCATAAAAACGCCCACATAAGACTCAGAATTAGACTTATTGTCCTTCAGCTGCACATCACAACATACAGCTGAGCTAAATGAGGTGGTTGCAAGGCTCCGAAAAGAAAAAAGAAGACAAGTAAAAAGAGAAACAGTATAATATATATAAGTGTGTGCAATACAAAAATTAAAAATAGTAATAATTACTATTATAAGATGATTCTGATTAGTGCAGGTATCAGGAGCAGCAGGAGTGTTGCAGTGAAAACTGTGAAATGAACAATATAAATATAAAGAGTTGCAAATAGGCTTCCCAGTGTAATGGGTTTTTCCTTAACTTCTCCAGGACATGAAACCTGTTTCTGGTGAAAGTCTGGTGTTTTCTCCTTAATTCTCCAGGACTGAACACCTGTTTCCTGGTGAAAGTCTGGTGTTTTTCTCCTTAACTTCTCCAGGACATGAACACCTGTTTCCTGGTGAAAGTTGGTGTTTTCTCCTTAACTTCTCCAGGACATGAACACCTGTTTCCTGGTGAAAGTCTGGTGTTTTCCCCTTAACTTCTCCAGGACATGAACAACTGGTTCCTGGTGAAAGTCTGGTGTTTTCTCCTTAACTTCTCCAGGACATGAACACCTGTTTCCTGGTGAAAGTCTTGTGTTTTCTCCTTAATTCTCAGGCATGAACACCTGTTTCCTGGTGAAGGTCTTGTGTTTTCTCCTTAACTTCTCCAGGACATGAACACCTGTTCCTGGAGAAAGTCTTGTGTTTTCTCCTTAACTTCTCCAGGACATGAACACCTGTTTCCTGGTGAAAGTCTGGTGTTTTCTCCTTAACTTCTCCAGGACATGAACACCTGTTTCCTGGTGAAAGTCTGGTGTTTTCTCCTTAACTTCCAGGACATGAACACCTGTTTCCTGGTGAAAGGCTGGTTTTCTCTTAACTTCTCCAGGACATGAACACCTGTTCCATGTGAAAGTCTTGGTTTTCTCCTTAACTTCTCCAGGACATGAACACCTGTTTCTGGTGAAGTCTTGTGTTTTCTCCTTAACTCTCCAGGACATGAACACCGTTTCCTGGTGAAGGTCTTGTGTTTTCTCCTTAACTTCTCCAGGACGTGAACACCTGTTTCCTGGTGAAAGTCTTGTGTTTTCTCCTTAACTTCTCCAGGACATGAACACCTGTTTCTGGAGAAAGTCTTGGTTTTCTCCTTAACTTCTCCAGGACATGAACCTGTTTCCTGGTGAAAGTCTTGTGTTTTCTCCTTAACTCCTCAGGACATGAACACCTGTTTCCTGGTGAAAGTCTTGTGTTTTCTCCTTAACTTTCCAGGACATGAACACCTGTTTCTGGTGAAAGTCTGGTGTTTTTCTCCTTAACTTCTCCAGGACATGACACCTGTTTCCTGGTGAAAGTCTGGTGTTTTCTCCTAACTTCTCCAGGACATGAACACCTGTTTCCTGGTGAAAGTCTGGTGTTTTCTTTAGACACACATTATAGAACTTGTAGATATCTCTTGATGAGTAGCATCTTTTGCTAACTTTTGGATTCATCTGTAACTTTTAGTCTCCTTTCCTCAGTTTTGAATTATTTTAATACTGTGAAATTGGCACAAATGAACTCCATCCTGAGGAGGCACATGAAACCCTCTCCTCCTCTTCCTCGGACCTCCGTCTGGTTTCAGTTAAAACCTTCATCGGGACGCCCAGTTGAAAGGAGAGGGGGGAACCAGAAGACTGTGTAACGCTGCCAACGTCTGACAAAAAGCGAGATGATAGAGGATGATGAAAGTGACGTCAGTGCGCTTTTAACTTTATTTTCCACGGCAGGAAACTGGAAAAAAGAAGTGACTTCATCCTGTCAACAGACGTCCAATCGGCATCATGCAAATAACAGCTAGGAAACGGGAGAATGAACTATGAGTCAGGACAATCCAAGGCATACTTCCTCTATCAGATCATCGTAGGAAGGTTTAAGTTTCCCTTCCTGAAGGTTTGGGCTCAGAGCTCCGCTGAGCTTCCAACTATTTCAGCTCAGCGCTCCAGAAAGTGTCTCTCTGAAATAAGAGCTGCACGTTGAGCTCAGACAGATGTTTCTTCATCATAGAAACCTCTCCCTCC
The DNA here is from genome assembly GCF_008692095.1 of Etheostoma spectabile. Taxonomy (NCBI): domain Eukaryota; kingdom Metazoa; phylum Chordata; class Actinopteri; order Perciformes; family Percidae; genus Etheostoma; species Etheostoma spectabile. Next base: position 44,451 of record NW_022603725.1, on the reverse strand, counting down.
TGTCCCTCTGTCCCTCCTGTCCCTCCTGTCCCTTCTGCTGTCCCTCCTCTCCCTCCTGTCTGTCCTGTCCCTCCTCCTTTCTGTCCTCCTGTCCCTCCTCTCCTTCTGTCCTCCTGTCCCTCCTGTCCCTCCTCTCCCTACTGTCCCTCCTGTCCCTCCTCTCCCTCTGTCCCTCCTGTCCCTCCTCTCCCTCCTGTCCCTCCTGTCCCTCCTGTCCCTTCTCCCGCTGCAGGCTCCCAACTCAGTCCTCTATAATTACATCTGCGCCGATATTCTTATCACATTAAATGTGCCGGCCTGGACCATCTGAAGTGGTTTTGCTTCCTGAGCCAGGCAGTGATGGTCCGGGACCCCGAGGCCAGGTCGTCTCCTCCAGCTGTGAGCGAGCCCTCGGAAAACTCCACGTGTTGCTGGTTGCCAACGGTGATGAATTTGGCTGCGACGACCAAAATAAAACACACTAGGAAAGAGGAATGATGGGTAACCGGTCTCTCCCTTTAAGAGTAGTGTGAGGGCGGCTGGTGGCTCCGGTCCTAGGCCTGCACTAATGGAGGGATGTCGGAGTGGGGGGGACCCTGAGCAGTTTTGGTGGGGGACGGGGGGGATGGTACCTTGCTCAAAAGCACCTGGCAGTGCCTATGAGGTGACCTGGCACCTCTCCAGCCACCAGTCCACCACCATACGTTGGTCCGTACGGGGACTTGAACCAGCGACCCTCTGGTTCCCAACCCAACTAGCACTTGAGTAGTGTTTTCACCACTTCAGCACTTTTTCACTCTTAGTCTAAAAACAGAGGAAAACTCTTTTTTTCTCACTTGACTGTCGGGGCTTTTACAGCCATGCGCAGCGTAGCCTCAGACCAGACCCGAAGACCCTGACTGACCTCTGACCTCTGACCTCTGACCTCTGACCTGAGCAGCCGGTCCGGGGTCTGCAGCGAGGCCGAGCCAGTAGAGCCGTCGTGCTGGAGGAAGTCCCACAGATTGGACTCATTTCCCACTCTTAAAACCTGGAAACTCTGCAGAAACAGCCCAGACGGTTCCTCTCCTGACAGAATCCCTCAGCTGGACGGGGGTCTGCGTTCCTCATCACATCTGGACTGACACATCTGGACCGACACATCTGGAAAAATCACTCACACGAGTCCCGAGGACTCCTCCGCTGTTTGGGGAATGTTAGAAATGTGTCAGCGAGGATCATCGGCGTCCGTCAGACCGCCGGCGGCAGACTCCACGTCCTGGATCGCCGTTCTGCCAAATCTCTGAGAAATTTATCTCCGATCAATCACGCACGGCGTTGGCTCGGCTCAGAGCGCTCACATTTCCTCCTCAGCTGCAAGGACACGAACGCACCACGACCCTCGTGTTGTCTTCCTTAAACTCAACTCTTTGGGTGACGCTTTTTATCGATGTTTTTAACTTTTTCTTACATTGTTGTCCCATTTTTCGACACTTTTTTTTCAATATTTGTCATTTTTTTACGTTTGAAACTATGTAACACTAACTTATTAACGTTAGTTTGACAGTTTGATCCTTTTGTGTCTTCCCCCGATGATTTTGTCGACTTTTTCTGAGCCTTTTGAAATTTTCATGTGTTTTGCCCCGAAAATTTTAAAGCCTTTTTGACACTTTTTGGTTCTTTTTTTCGACATCTTTTCACATTTTTGTCATTTCCTTTGACATTTGTTCACGTTTAATCACTTTTATTGACGTTTTCTCTCTTTTTTCACACATTTTCAAAGTTCTTTTACCAGTTATTTTTTTCCCAAATGCTATAAAATTGACAAAAAACACAAATCCAATGAAAGCATGTGACCTGATTATATATAACGTGTGAGGAGCGTTGTTGGGAACCATCCTCGTTACTTTATGGGACAATTAGTTTGAAATAAACCCAAATGTCCGATATTGAAACTTTTTGGAGAGAAGACCCCGGGGGGTTAATACTACGTTATCTCGTCATTGACTTCACTTTGACATCGTTTCACACGTTCTTCTATCACAACCGACATCAAACCCCAGATAACCCAACAGGAGTGTGTTTTTGGGAGAAGCGTGTGTGTGTTTGGGAGAAGCGTGTGCGTGTTTGGGGGAAGCGTGTGTGTTTGGGAGAGGGTGGGGTGGTTGGGGAAGCGTGTGCTGTGTTGGGGAAGGTGTTGGTGTGTTGGGGAGAAGCGTGTGCGTGTTTGGGAGAAGCGTGTGCGTGTTTGGGGGAAGCCGTGCGTGTTGGGAGAAGCGTGTGTGTGTTTGGGAGAAGCGTGTGCGTGTGGGAGAAGGTGTGCGTGTGGGGGAAGCGCGTGCGTGTTTGGGAGAAGCGTGTGTGTGTTTGGGAGAAGCGTGTGCGTGTTTGGGAGAAGCGTGTGGTTGGGAGAAGCGTGTGTGTGTTTGGGAGAAGCGTGGCGTGTTTGGGAGAAGCGTGTGCGTGTTGGGAGAAGCGTGTGCGTGTTTGGGAGAAGCGTGTGCGTGTTTGGGAGAAGCGCGTGCGTGGTTTTGGAGAAGCGCGTGCGTGTTTGGGAGAAGCGCGTGCGTGTTTGGGAGAAGCGTGTGTGTTTTTGGGAGAAGCGTGTTTGTTAGGGAGAAGCGTGTGTGTGTTTGGGAGAAGCGCGTGGTGTTTGGGAGAAGCGCGTGTGTGTTTGGGAGAAGCGCGTGTGTGTTTGGAGAAGCGAGTGTGTGTTTGGTGGAAGCGAGTGTGTGTTTGTGGTAGTGATTCCTTCTGACCAACAACAACAACAACACCGTGACTCATGGGAGTTAACGATCCGCCTAAAAGCCACAACGTGCCGTTAAAACCACTTCCCCCTCTGAGTTCCTGGAGATCAAGCCCATCACCTGCAGAGGGAAACATCTCACCAACCTCCGCCCCCCCCCCGACCAGAGACCCGGGGGGGGCATCACGCTGCAGCTTCAGTGTGAGGAAAACAATGTAATCAGAGAGAGAGGAACGAGGGCTCAGGTTTCATCCTGGGGGACTGAAGTCTTGCTCCGCCAGAAGCAGCGGCGCCTGAAGATCAACAGCAGATAGATCACAACAGATTACAGGGGACCACTACCGGGGGGGGGCTCTCTGTCACTGCCCAATGAGAGGAGAGCGCAGATTTGAGTAGTGCATGCGTCTCTTTGAGACAAGTAGCATATAAGATGCTAACGAGAGACTTCTGACCTCCGTCCCCGTCCTCTGTCTCTGTGTTGGTGCTCTAACCTGCGGCTGATTTCTGAGGACTATGGGTACCTGGTCCTCAGGTCTTTGCAGGGTAAATCCAGACCGCTAGCTAGACTATCTGTCCAATCTGAGGACTATGGTTACCTGGTCCTCAGATCTCTGCAGGGTAAATCCAGACAGCTAGCTAGACTATCTGTCCAATCTGAGGACTATGGTTACCTGGTCCTCAGGTCTCTGCAGGGTAAATCCAGACAGCTAGCTAGACTATCTGTCCAATCTGAGGACTATGGTTACCTGGTCCTCAGGTCTCTGCAGGGTAAATCCAGACAGCTAGCTAGACTATCTGTCCAATCTGAGGACTATGGTTACCTGGTCCTCAGGTCTCTGCAGGGTAAATCCAGACAGCTAGCTAGACTATCTGTCCAATCTGAGGACTATGGTTACCTGGTCCTCAGGTCTCTGCAGGGTAAATCCAGACAGCTAGCTAGACTATCTGTCCAATCTGAGTCTCTGTTGACGACTAAAACTACTTCTGACCTTCATGTTCCACCAAAACTACTTCCTTCCTGAGACTATCTAGCAGCGGCACCGTGGCTCCGTCCGGAGCTTAGCCCCGCCCACAACGATTGTGATTGGTTTAAAGAACACGCAATAAACCAGAGCAGGGTCTCCATCCAGGAATGCAGTGTGGACTAGCCAGACCCTCCTCTGCAGAGCTGTGGAGGAAGGTCTGGACATGCCAGACTATCTGACTGGTTAGGTAGGTAGTGGAGTTGAGTTGAGAACAAACGTGTGTGTGTGAGTGTGGTGTGTGTGTGTGGTGTGTGTGGTGTGTGTGAGTGTGGTGTGTGTGTGTGGTGTGTGTGTGGTGTGTGTGTGTGTGTGGTGTGTGGTGTGTGTGTGTGTGTGTGTGTGAGTGTGTGAGTGTTGTGTGTGGGTGTGTGTGTGTGGTGTGTGGTGAGTGTGTGTGTGTGTGTGTGTGTGTGTGTGGTTCATGAGTGTGTGAGTGGGAGTGTGTGTGTGTGTGTGTGTGTGGTGAGTGAGTGTGTGAGTGTGTGTGTGTGTGAGTGTGTGAGTGTGTGTGTGTGTGTCTGTGTGTCGTGTGTGTGTGTCTGTGTGTGTGTGTGTGTGTGTGTGGGTGTGTGTGTGTGTGTGTGGGGTGTGTGGTGTGTCTGTGTGTGTGTGAGTGTGTGTGTGTGTGTGTGTGGTGTGTGTTCATGAGTGTGTGAGTGTGTGAGTGTGTGGTGTGTGTGTGTGTGTGTGTGTGGTGTGTCTGGTGTGTGTGTGTGTGTGTGGTGTGTGTGAGTGTGTGTGTGTGGTGTGTGTGTGTCTGTGTGTCTGTGTGTTGTGTGTGTGTGTGTCTGTGTGGGTGTTGGTGTGTGTGGTGTGTGAGGTGTGAGTGTGTGTGTGTGTGTGTGTGTGTGTCTGTGTGTTGTGTGTGTGTGTGTCTGTGTGTATGAGTGTGTGTGTGTGTGTGAGTGAGTGAGTGTGTGTGTGTGTGTCTGTGTGTCTGTGTGTGTGTGTGTGTGTGTGTGTGTGTGTGTGTGTGTGTGTGGCCTCTGGGGAACACTGTCAGGGTTTCAATTCTTATTTATGAAGCACTGACTGATTTGAATAACTATATGAATTATAGGAAGGAAACCGATTTGACTCGGCACTTTCTTCTGCTTTTAACCTCCAGAACATCACGAAACATCGAGTTCCTCCTCCGGTACCGGGACACAGTCCGACTTAGATGGAAACTCTTCGGCTTCCAGAAGCTTAGGAAGACCATTAAGTCCTACAGACTTAATAAAGGGAATAATCAATGTTATAAAGACGAAAATTAGAGTTGAACAAACCACGTGCTCTGCTGTGAAGATCCGCCCACAGAAAGACACCAGGTAGGCCAGAAAACCAGAAAACCCAGAAAACACACTTCTCCAGTCAGGCATGACATAATGCTCGTACAATAGAGATGATTACAAGTTCTAGTGTGTGTGTGTATGTATGTATACATATATGTATATATGTATGTATATATACATATCTGTGTATGTGTGTATATGCATGTATGTGTGTGTGTGTGTGTGTGTGTGTGTGTGTGTATGTGTGTGTATGTATGTATGTATGTGTATATGCAAGTATTTATGTATGTACATATGCATGTTGGTGTGTGTGGGTGTATGTGGTGTGGTATGTATGTGTGTTGCATGTGTGTGTGTGTGTGTGTGTGTGTATGTTGTATGTACATATGCATGTGTGTGTGTGTGTGTGTGTGTGTATGTATGTATGTACATATGCGTGTGTGTGTGTGTGTGTGTATGTATGTATGTATGTATATGCAAGTATTATTTATGTGCATATGTGTAGTGTGTGTGTGTGTGTGTGTATGTATGTATGTATGTGTATATGCAAGTATATATTTATGTATGTACATATGCATGTATGGTGTGTGTGTGTGTGTGTGTATGTATGTATGTGTATATGCAAGATATATTTATGTATGTATGCATGTATGTGTGTGTGTGTGTGTATGTTGTATGTATGTGTATATGCAAGTATATTTTATGTATGTACATATGTGATGTGTGTGTGTGTGTGGTATGTATGTATGTATGTGTATATGCAAGTATATATTTATGTATGTACATATGCATGTATGTGTGTGTGTGTGTGTCTGTATGTATGTATGTATGTGTATATGCAAGTATATTTATGTATGTACATATGCATGTGTGTGTGTGTGTGTGTGTGTGTATGTGTGTGTGTGTGTGTGTGTATGCAAGTATATATGTATGTATATATCCATGTATACATGTATCCATGCTCTTGTCTAGTCTACATTTAGGCACCGTCTATACTAGTTTAATTTATTACAGCAAATGAATGTAAGTTGGTCATAATATCATAATATCATATCATTGGGAACCTTTAGATCTAAAAAGAGAATTATCAATAAATATGGAGACTTGTATTTCTTCAGTCTCTCGCTGGGTTTCATTTAATTATAAAATATCATAATCTTCTTTCATGTCCCTCTGTGCTGCATTTTAACCCTAAGAACCTAATGACCTGTTGTCTATATCATGTTGTCCCCATGTTGTCTTCATGTTGTCTCATGTTGCTCAGTTGTCCTCATGTTGCCTATATCATTCCTTTAAATTCCCAAAATAACATGATTGATTCCAACGCTCTTTGCCAATACAAATCTCTACTTTCATTAATTTTGGGTCTTATTATATTTTATAGCATTGTAAAACAAATGGAAGTGTTGTTGAAATAGTGTTGAGTAAAAGTTGACATATTCCAGTCTGTGATTATCATCAACATCCATTCCTTTAATTTTAGTCTCAATAATTCCTAATTTCTGCTTTTCTAACTCAAACATTAGGTAGAATTTCCTATAAATGAGGTTTATTGACCATAAATTCCAAAAATAACTGTGAAAAAAGAATAAAAACATGACAAACAGAGAAAAAGAAGCGTCTAAAGTTTGAAAAAGACAAAAATGTGAGAAAAAGTTAAATACTCGGTAAAAAGTTCAACAAAAGTGAGGATTTTCGGAAAGACAACACAAGGATTAAAATCTAAAGAAAATATGAAACTGAATCCGGAACTTATATTTCTCGGGCTGTCTCTCCATGTAGACTATCATCAATGGAAGGTGCTTCATGTCCTCTGTCTCTTTAACCCAAAAGGTCTAACAGGTGGTTTCCAACAGGCTGGAACCTGTCCCCTTCTCTCTCTCTCTCTCTCTCTCTCTCTCTCTCTCTCTCTCTGATCTGTGTGTGTGATGCTCGCTCGCCCGCTCACCTGGCAGGAAGCTGCAGGTCCACAGCAGCAGAAGAGGAAGGTGATGATGATGATGATAATCCATGAGTGTGTGTTGATGGAAGGAAACAGAGGACGAGTGAGGAGTGAGATGGTGGGTAGACTCTGCTGCTCTGTGAGATAGAGAGAGAGAGAGAGAGAGAGAGAGGGGGGAGGAGCACAGGAAACACACCTCCTCACACACACACACACACACACACACACACACACACACACACACACACACACACACACGCTCTCTTTAACTTAACCAGATGTGATAGTTGACTCCTCTCTGCAGTTTTTTATGTAACAAGAAAGAATTCCTCGTATTTATTACTGTGAGCAGCACATTGACTGCTGCTGTATGGGGTGGGGGGAGTTAAGGAGAAAACACCAGACTTTCACCAGGAAACAGGTGTTCATGTCCTGGAGAAGTTAAGGAGAAAACACCAGACTTTCACCAGGAAACAGGTGTTCATGTCCTGGAGAAGTTAAGGAGAAAACACCAGACTTTCACCAGGAAAAAGGTGTTCATGTCCTGGAGAAGTTAAGGAGAAAACACCAGACTTTCACCAGGAAACAGGTGTTCATGTCCTGGAGAAGTTAAGGAGAAAACACCAGACTTTCACCTGGAAACAGGTGTTCATGTCCTGGAGAAGTTAAGGAGAAAACACCAGACGTTCACCAGGAAACAGGTGTTCATGTCCTGGAGAAGTTAAGGAGAAAACACCAGACTTTCACCAGGAAACAGGTGTTCATGTCCTGGAGAAGTTAAGGAGAAACACCAGACTTTCACCAGGAAACAGGTGTTCATGTCCTGGAGAAGTTAAGGAGAAAACACCAGACTTTCACCTGGAAACAGGTGTTCATGTCCTGGAGAAGTTAAGGAGAAAACACAAGACTTTCACCAGGAAACAGGTGTTCATGTCCTGGAGAAGTTAAGGAGAAAACACCAGACGTTCACCAGGAAACAGGTGTTCATGTCCTGGAGAAGTTAAGGAGAAAACACAAGACCTTCACCAGGAAACAGGTGTTCATGTCCTGGAGAAGTTAAGGAGAAAACACAAGACTTTCACCAGGAAACAGGTGTTCATGTCCTGGAGAAGTTAAGGAGAAAACACAAGACTTTCACCAGGAAACAGGTGTTCATGTCCTGGAGAAGTTAAGGAGAAAACACAAGACCTTCACCAGGAAACAGGTGTTCATGTCCTGGAGAAGTTAAGGAGAAAACACAAGACTTTCACCAGGAAACAGGTGTTCATGTCTTGGAGAAGTTAAGGAGAAAACACAAGACTTTCACCAGGAAACAGGTGTTCATGTCCTGGAGAAGTTAAGGAGAAAACACCAGACTTTCACCAGGAAACAGGTGTTCATGTCCTGGAGAAGTTAAGGAGAAAACACCAGACTTTCACCAGGAAACAGGTGTTCATGTCCTGGAGAAGTTAAGGAGAAAACACCAGACGTTCACCAGGAAACAGGTGTTCATGTCCTGGAGAAGTTAAGGAGAAAACACAAGACTTTCACCAGGAAACAGGTGTTCATGTCCTGGAGAAGTTAAGGAGAAAACACCAGACTTTCACCAGGAAACAGGTGTTCATGTCCTGGAGAAGTTAAGGAGAAAACACAAGACTTTCACCAGGAAACAGGTGTTCATGTCCTGGAGAAGTTAAGGAGAAAACACAAGACTTTCACCAGGAAACAGGTGTTCATGTCCTGGAGAAGTTAAGGAGAAAACACCAGACTTTCACCAGGAAACAGCTGTTCATGTCCTGGAGAAGTTAAGGAGAAAACACAAGACCTTCACCAGGAAACAGGTGTTCATGTCCTGGAGAAGTTAAGGAGAAAACACCAGACTTTCACCAGGAAACAGGTGTTCATGTCCTGGAGAAGTTAAGGAGAAAACACCAGACTTTCACCAGGAAACAGGTGTTCATGTCCTGGAGAAGTTAAGGAGAAAACACAAGACTTTCACCAGGAAACAGGTGTTCATGTCCTGGAGAAGTTAAGGAGAAAACACAAGACTTTCACCAGGAAACAGGTGTTCATGTCCTGGAGAAGTTAAGGAGAAAACACAAGACTTTCACCAGGAAACAGGTGTTCATGTCCTGGAGAAGTTAAGGAGAAAACACCAGACTTTCACCAGGAAACAGGTGTTCATGTCCTGGAGAAGTTAAGGAGAAAACACAAGACTTTCACCAGGAAACAGGTGTTCATGTCCTGGAGAAGTTAAGGAGAAAACACCAGACTTTCACCAGGAAACAGGTGTTCATGTCCTGGAGAAGTTAAGGAGAAAACACCAGACTTTCACCAGGAAACAGGTGTTCATGTCCTGGAGAAGTTAAGGAGAAAACACAAGACTTTCACCAGGAAACAGGTGTTCATGTCCTGGAGAAGTTAAGGAGAAAACACAAGACTTTCACCAGGAAACAGGTGTTCATGTCCTGGAGAAGTTAAGGAGAAAACACAAGACTTTCACCAGGAAACAGGTGTTCATGTCCTGGAGAAGTTAAGGAGAAAACACAAGACTTTCACCAGGAAACAGGTGTTCATGTCCTGGAGAAGTTAAGGAGAAAACACCAGACTTTCACCAGGAAACAGGTGTTCATGTCCTGGAGAAGTTAAGGAGAAAACACCAGACTTTCACCAGGAAACAGGTGTTCATGTCCTGGAGAAGTTAAGGAGAAAACACAAGACTTTCACCAGGAAACAGGTGTTCATGTCCTGGAGAAGTTAAGGAGAAAACACCAGACTTTCACCAGGAAACAGGTGTTCATGTCCTGGAGAAGTTAAGGAGAAAACACAAGACTTTCACCAGGAAACAGGTGTTCATGTCCTGGAGAAGTTAAGGAGAAAACACCAGACTTTCACCAGGAAACAGGTGTTCATGTCCTGGAGAAGTTAAGGAGAAAACACCAGACTTTCACCAGGAAACAGGTGTTCATGTCCTGGAGAAGTTAAGGAGAAAACACAGACTTTCACCAGGAAACAGGTGTTCATGTCCTGGAGAAGTTAAGGAGAAAACACCAGACTTTCACCAGGAAACAGGTGTTCATGTCCTGGAGAAGTTAAGGAGAAAACACCAGACTTTCACCAGGAAACAGGTGTTCATGTCCTGGAGAAGTTAAGGAGAAAACACAAGACTTTCACCAGGAAACAGGTGTTCATGTCCTGGAGAAGTTAAGGAGAAAACACCAGACGTTCACCAGGAAACAGGTGTTCATGTCCTGGAGAAGTTAAGGAGAAAACACAAGACTTTCACCAGGAAACAGGTGTTCATGTCCTGGAGAAGTTAAGGAGAAAACACCAGACTTTCACCAGGAAACAGGTGTTCATGTCCTGGAGAAGTTAAGGAGAAAACACCAGACTTTCACCAGGAAACAGGTGTTCATGTCCTGGAGAAGTTAAGGAGAAAACACAAGACTTTCACCAGGAAACAGGTGTTCATGTCCTGGAGAAGTTAAGGAGAAAACACCAGACCTTCACCAGGAAACAGGTGTTCATGTCCTGGAGAAGTTAAGGAGAAAACACCAGACCTTCACCAGGAAACAGGTGTTCATGTCCTGGAGAAGTTAAGGAGAAAACACAAGACTTTCACCAGGAAACAGGTGTTCATGTCCTGGAGAAGTTAAGGAGAAAACACAAGACTTTCACCAGGAAACAGGTGTTCATGTCCTGGAGAAGTTAAGGAGAAAACACAAGACTTTCACCAGGAAACAGGTGTTCATGTCCTGGAGAAGTTAAGGAGAAAACACCAGACTTTCACCAGGAAACAGGTGTTCATGTCCTGGAGAAGTTAAGGAGAAAACACCAGACTTTCACCAGGAAACAGGTGTTCATGTCCTGGAGAAGTTAAGGAGAAAACACCAGACTTTCACCAGGAAACAGGTGTTCATGTCCTGGAGAAGTTAAGGAGAAAACACCAGACTTTCACCAGGAAACAGGTGTTCATGTCCTGGAGAAGTTAAGGAGAAAACACAAGACTTTCACCAGGAAACAGGTGTTCATGTCCTGGAGAAGTTAAGGAGAAAACACCAGACGTTCACCAGGAAACAGGTGTTCATGTCCTGGAGAAGTTAAGGAGAAAACACAAGACTTCACCAGGAAACAGGTGTTCATGTCCTGGAGAAGTTAAGGAGAAAACACCAGACTTTCACCAGGAAACAGGTGTTCATGTCCTGGAGAAGTTAAGGAGAAAACACAAGACTTTCACCAGGAAACAGGTGTTCATGTCCTGGAGAAGTTAAGGAGAAAACACAAGACTTTCACCAGGAAACAGGTGTTCATGTCCTGGAGAAGTTAAGGAGAAAACACAAGACTTTCACCAGGAAACAGGTGTTCATGTCCTGGAGAAGTTAAGGAGAAAACACCAGACTTTCACCAGGAAACAGGTGTTCATGTCCTGGAGAAGTTAAGGAGAAAACACAAGACTTTCACCAGGAAACAGGTGTTCATGTCCTGGAGAAGTTAAGGAGAAAACACCAGACTTTCACCAGGAAACAGGTGTTCATGTCCTGGAGAAGTTAAGGAGAAAACACAAGACTTTCACCAGGAAACAGGTGTTCATGTCCTGGAGAAGTTAAGGAGAAAACACCAGACTTTCACCAGGAAACAGGTGTTCATGTCCTGGAGAAGTTAAGGAGAAAACACCAGACTTTCACCAGGAAACAGGTGTTCATGTCCTGGAGAAGTTAAGGAGAAAACACCAGACTTTCACCAGGAAACAGGTGTTCATGTCCTGGAGAAGTTAAGGAGAAAACACCAGACTTTCACCAGGAAACAGGTGTTCATGTCCTGGAGAAGTTAAGGAGAAAACACAAGACTTTCACCAGGAAACAGGTGTTCATGTCCTGGAGAAGTTAAGGAGAAAACACAAGACTTTCACCAGGAAACAGGTGTTCATGTCCTGGAGAAGTTAAGGAGAAAACACCAGACTTTCACCAGGAAACAGGTGTTCATGTCCTGGAGAAGTTAAGGAGAAAACACAGACTTCACCAGGAAACAGGTGTTCATGTCCTGGAGAAGTTAAGAGAAAAACACCAGACTTCACCAGGAAACAGGTGTTCATGTCCTGGAGAAGTTAAGGAGGAAAACACAAGACTTTCACCAGGAAACAGGTGTTCATGTCCTGGAGAAGTTAAGGAGAAAACACAAGACTTTCACCAGGAAACAGGTGTTCATGTCCTGGAGAAGTTAAGGAGAAAACACCAGACCTTCACCAGGAAACAGGTGTTCATGTCCTGGAGAAGTTAAGGAGAAAACACCAGACCTTCACCAGGAAACAGGTGTTCATGTCCTGGAGAAGTAAGGAGAAAAACAAGACTTTCACCAGGAAACAGGTGTTCATGTCCTGGAGAAGTTAAGGAGAAAACACAAGACTTTCACCAGGAAACAGGTGTTCACGTCCTGGAGAAGTTAAGGAGAAAACACAAGACTTTCACCAGGAAACAGGTGTTCATGTCCTGGAGAAGTTAAGGAGAAAACACAAGACTTTCACCAGGAAACAGGTGTTCATGTCCTGGAGAAGTTAAGGAAAAACACAAGACTTTCACCAGGAAACAGGTGTTCATGTCCTGGAGAAGTTAAGGAGAAAACACCAGACTTTCACCAGGAAACAGGGTTCATGTCCTGGAGAAGTTAAGGAGAAAACACAAGACTTCACCAGGAAACAGGTGTTCATGTCCTGGAGAAGTTAAGGAGAAAACACAAGACTTTCACCAGGAAACAGGTGTTCATGTCCTGGAGAAGTTAAGGAGAAAACACCAGACTTTCACCAGAAACAGGTGTTCATGTCCTGGAGAAGTTAAGGAGAAAACACAAGACTTAACCAGGAAACAGTGTTCATGTCCTGGAGAAGTTAAGGAGAAAACACAAGACTTTCACCAGGAAACAGGTGTTCATGTCCTGGAGAAGTTACGGAGAAAACACCAGACTTTCACCAGGAAACAGGTGTTCATGTCCTGGAGAAGTTAAGGAGAAAACACAGACTTTCACCAGGAAACAGGTGTCATGTCCTGGGAAGTTAAGGAGAAAACACCAAGACTTCACCAGGAAACAGGTGTTCAGTCCTGGAGAAGTTAAGGAGAAAACACCAGACTTTCACCTGGAAACAGGTGTTCATGTCCTGAGAGAAGTTAAGGCAGAAACAAACACCAGACTTAACCAGGAAACAGGTGTGCATGAGTCTGGAGAAGTGAAGGAGAAAACACAGACCTCAACACGAAACAGGTGTTCATGTCCTGGGAAGTAAGGAGAAAACACCGACTTTCACCGGAAAACAGGTGTTCATGTCATGGAGAAGTTTAAGGAGAACACACAGACTTTCACAGGAAAACACGGTGTCATGACTGGAAGACAGACAGGAGAAAACACAAGACTTTCACCAGGAAACAGGTGACAGACTGGAGAGTTAAGACAGAAAAGACAGACTTCACCAGGAAACAGGTGTTCAGTCCTGGAGAAGTTAAGGGAGAAAACACAAGACTTTCACCAGGAAACAGACAGTTCAGACTGGAGAAGAAGGAGAAAAGACAAGACTTTCACAGGAAACGGTGACAGTCCTGGAAGACAGACAGAGGGAAAACAACAGACTTTACCAGGACAGAGGACAGACAGTCCGGAGACAGTTAAGGACAGACAGACACCAGACAGACAGACAGACAGGTGACAGACGGACAGTTACGGAGAAACACCAGACTTTCACCAGGAAAACAGACAGATGACAGGAGAAGACAGGAACATCACAGACTTTACATTTAGACTCAATACAGACCTAACTGCAGACTAACTCAAACAGAGGTACATTTCCTATAAAGAGGTTACAGACCATAAATTCCAAAATACAGTAAAGACGAAAGTAAGAAGTTAGTGTACGGGTGTTGAAAACAGACAAAAAAGAACAGACAATAGGTTGAAAAAAGAGGCAAAAACACCACAGACAGACAGTTAGACAGGAAGCAACAAACAGATCCACGATCCACACCAGAAGGAGAATACAGACAGACGTAACGACACAACACACACACACACACCCACACACCACACACAACAGACAACCACTCTTTTAGACTTTCCTTTAACTTTGCAGTGAAGCGCCTGAAACAGACAGCCTGAGTACATCGTAACCAAAACCCAGTCTGAACCATACAATGACAGACGTTAACAATGTGACAGAAACCAGAGTCCACACCGAAAGGTAGACAGTTTTGGCTCCACACACACACACACACACACACACAAACACACACAGACACACACGCACACACAGACGCACACAGACACACACACACACACACACACACACAACACACAGACACACAGACGCAACAGACACACACCACACACCAACACAGACACACACACACACACGCAACACACACAGACGACCACAACACACACACACACAACAGACAGACACACACACACAACACACACACAGGCAGACAGTCTATAAAGACAGACTGCAGTGCAGGAGCAGCTGGAAACAACAAGGCAGAAACTCAGACAGCGTTAACGTGAAACAGAGGGAAACAGCCTGAAGGTCAGACAGGAACAACAAGACAGACAGCAGACAGACAGACAGACAGACAGACAGACAGACAGACAGACAGACAGACAGACAGGGAACAACACAGACAGACAGATGGAGGACAGACAGGCAGACAGACAGGCAGACAGACAGACAGACAGACAGGCAGGCAGACAGACAGACAGGCAGGCAGACAGGAACAGACAGACAGAGGTAGACAGGTAGACAGACAGACAGACAGACAGAGAGACAGAAGAGACAGACAGGCAGGCAGACAGGTAGACAGACAAGAGAACATACAACGCAGACAGACAGGTAGGTAGACAGAAGACAGACAGACAGACAGACAGACAGACAGACAGACAGACAGAACATACAACACAGACAGACAGGCAGACAATGTAGACAGAGAGACGGTCAGGACAGACAGGCAGACAGTCTGACAGAGAAACACACAGACAGACAGACAGACAGACAGAGAGAGAACATACAACCAGACAGACAGACAGGTAGAAGACAGAAAGACAGACAGACATTCTCATCAACTGGTTCGTATTGCTGCACAATATGAGGAAAATGTCAAATTGCGATAATTTAACTGATTTTATTCACAATATTGGAGGAAATTATAATTTTTTTGGATCATTATTCTCATTTCATTGAAATACAAATTCAAATGTACCTTCTATAGTCATGGAGTGGTATTTTTGCAAGAATATATAATATGTACCAACAAAGATTTCTGACATTTTTGTCCCTTTTTTTTACCCTTTTCTCAGCATTTGACACATTTTGTCTCTTCCACCACCAGTAACACGGATGGACACGTCTGGAAGCCAGAAAACCTTCTTTGCAGGTAAGATGAACGATTTCTTCCAGTTGAATGAGGTGTTTTATTAAATTTTATAGCATTTAAAAAAATAACAATGGTTTTACTAAACTTTGACATGAACTGTAATCCACTCAACATCCTCTGAACTGATCATTTCTGTTTGCTTTTTTAAATTAAGGTATAAAGTAATTTAAATTAGATTAATTGACCATGATTTGTTTTTTTAAAGCGAAAGCACCCAAAAAAGTCTGAAAAAGCGCCAACAATTTTTTTTTTTTTAATTTTGACCCGGAAGGACAACAAGATCGTGGTCTACAGGAAGACATCACAAGGGTTAAAGTGAGCGTGAGTTCATACGTCTGAGTCCTCACAATATTATATTGTTGTTAATATATTATTAATAATAATGTATTCTTCATCTTAGACTTATATTTCTCTTTATTAATCTTTTTGGGATGACTCCCGCAAGGAAATTTACAGCATCGTTTTCAGCAAGAAGAATACAGAATAGACGACAATATAAAGATAACAATAATAATAGTAATAATAATAACAATGAGAACCTTGGCTATAAAAAGACATTAACCCTAACCCTAACACCCTAACCCCTAACCCTAAAACCCCCTAACCCCCTAACCCTAACCCACTAACACTTACCCTAACCCCTAACTCTAAAAACCCCCTAACCCTAACCCCTAACCCTAACGCTAACCCCTAACCATAACCCCTAACCCCTAACCCTAAACCCCCTAACTCTAAAACCCCCTAACCCTAACCCCCTAACCCTAACGCTAACCCCCTACCATAACCCTAACCCCCTAACCCTAAAACCCCCTAACCATAAATAATAGAACGTTGAAAAAGTGACAAAAATGTCAGTGAGAGATATGAGAAAATTTCTCATACTTTAAAACTTTTATGACCATCAATGATCCAAAGTTCAGCTCACCGTGTAATATTAAAAACATATTGCTGATCTTCCTGTAATGAAACCACCCTCTCTGAATCACCGTCCTATTTTAAAGTGTATCTGTGGTTTTTTCCTCATGAAGAGTTACTTGTTCATTGACTTTTAATCAGTTGTGAAATTGTGTGAGATCTTTATGTGAAAATGGAGAAAGCTGTCTCTACCAAAGTTGACTAAATGTCAACTGTCATCATTATTTAATACTGTAGAAAAGAAAATGAATCTCATGGATGTTCGGTGGTCTCTTTTCCTGTGATTTTATAAACTGAACATTTTGTTCTCCTCAGTGACCGACAGGAGAGATGATCAGAGGGGCAGAGTTTTTACCACCATTATTAAGACTGGGACTGAAGTATGGAAGGAGTTTCTCAGTAAAGGAGCAGCCAGTAAAGGAGTAGATAAGAGCTGCAGCATCAACGTCATAAAAGGAGACCAGACCCTCCTCATAATCCACATACACCCCACCTTCTGAGGAGGAGACTTCAGGGACAGAAGGACAGTAGGGTTTGCAAGAGCTTTGTATTTATTTCCATTTCTCAACCATAACGTCCAGTAACCATCCTGAGGGCTCGCTGTGATTGGTCCCTTCCTGTTGACCGACTCTCTGACCACTCCTAATAACCACTCAGTCTTCCCTTTAACCTGAACCTCGAAATAAAACTTTCCTGAAGAGAAACTCTGCTTTGCTAAGACATTAAAATAATAGTAAAATCTCTCTGGATTGTTTGGGAGATTCTTCCACATATTGCCATGATTAACTTGTTTCCCATCTTCAGACAGGATGAGCCAGGGATGTGCTGTATCTGGATCAAGAGTCACATCCACTTCATGCTGCTGGACCCTCTTCAGACCAGACTCAGGGAGCAGCTTCTTCATGTGTTTTCTGAGCATCTCCTCCAGCTGAGTCACAGCTCTCACCACAGTATTGTCATATGAAGGTGGACGGACGTTGACTTGTGTCCAGTCCTTGGTGGGTGGAACAGCGTTCAGGGAGGCGAAGCTCTGGAGGAGGTGTTTTTAACAATTCTTTGGTCACTTTTTCAATTTTTTTAGTCACTTTTTCAGTGTTGAAAAAAACCTACAAAAAAGCAGGAAAAAACATCCGCAAAAATATATATTTTTAAACATTTGTCGCTTTTTCCCAACGGTTTTTGTCAATTTTATTCCTACTTTTTGTTTTTTACTTTAAATGTTTGTCACTTTTTGACATTTTTTAATTATGTTTTAGTCAATTTAAAAAAATTCTTTTTCGCTTTTTTGTTTTTTGTTTTAGTTTTTGTTGATTTTTTTCCAACATTTGTCACTTTTCCTGCCATTTTTGTCAATTTCATTCAAATTTTTGTCACTTTTTAAAGTTTTTTAAACTATGTTCAAGTCAATTCATAACCAAATTATTTTGGCGCTTTTTCTGGATTTATGTCACTTTCCAGCATTTAAAAAAAATGTTTTCTTGATCTTTTTTCCTGCGTTTCTGTATTTTTTTAAAAAATTTGTCACTTTTTTCAACGTTCTTTTGTCAATTTTATTCCTTTTTTTGTCACTTTTTAATGTTGTTTTAATTGTGTTTTAGTCATTTTTTTTTTAAATGTCGCTTTTTCAGATTTTTTTTTTTATTGTTGATAACTGATAATGATTGAGAAAAGAAAAATTATTTTCATGGAGGTTCTGTGATTTTATAAACTGAACATTTTGTTCTCCTCAGTGACCGACAGGAGAGATGATCAGAGGGGCAGAGTTTTTACCACCAAATTATAACGGGGATTGAAGTATGGGAGGAGTTTCTCAGTGAAGGAGCAGCCAGTAAAGGAGTAGATAAGAGCTGCAGCATCAACGTCATAAAAGGAGACCAGACCCTCCTCATAATCCACAAACACCCCCACTTCTGAGGCAAGACCTGAGAGTCAGAAAGACATCAGGGTCAGCAAGAGCGTAGTACTCAATGGATTTCAAAAACTCTAATACCCAGTAACCGTCCTGAGGGCTCAGTGTGATGTCCCCCTTCCTGTTGACCGACTCTCTGACCACTCCTAAAGCCCAGTCGGTCTTCCCTTTAACCTGAACCTCAAAATAAAATCTTCCTGAAGAGAAACTCTGCTTTGCTAAGACAATAGCACTAGTATCAAATCTCTCTGGATTGTCTGGGAGATTCTTCACCACATCACCATAATAAACTTGTTTTCCATCATCAGACAGTATGAGTTCAGGATTTGCTGTATCAGGATCAAGAGTCACATCTACTTCAGACTGCTGGACCCTCTTCAGACCAGACTCAGAGAGCAGCTCCTTCATGTGTTTTCTGAGTGTCTCCTCCAGCTGATTCACAGCTCTCACCACAGTCCCCTCATATGAAGGTGGACGGACGTTGACTTGTGTCCAGTCCTTGGTGGGTGGACCAGCGTTCAGGGAGGTGAAGCTCTGGAGGAGGTGGAGGTGGTCTTCAGACTGTAGGAGCTGCTCCACCTCAGTGCTTCTCTTCTGCAGCTCAGAGATTTCCTGTTCCAGCTCTGTGATGAAGCCTTCAGCTGGTTGCTTTGTCCTTCTCTGCTTCTCTTGGATCGTCTCGATGAGCTCGGCCTGGCTTCTCTCAACAGACTCCTTCAGAGCGCTGAAGACCTGAACACCTTCTGCTATCTCTCTGTCAGCATCTTCATCACTGAGCTCCACTGAGTGTTTGATCTCCTGAATCTTCAGTCGTCTTTTCTGGATCATCTGCAGTATTTCAGCCCCTGTCTTCCACAGTTCTGCTTTCTTTGCTTCATATTCTTCCTTCTGAGGACCAACGAGATGTTTCTTTTGGTCTGAAACCTTCCAGGCTATGAAGACACACAGCAGACACAGCAGGAAGAACATCCAGGTCTTTCTTCCAGGTCCTTCTTTTGGTTCACGGGGAACTTCTTTTGGTCCGGGCAATTGTTGCTCTGAGCTGCTGCTGGCGTCCTGTTGAGTTGACTGTCTGAACTGAGCAGCCATCTCAGAGATGAAAGTGTTGACCTTAATCTCAGGTTTTATGTTAAAAACCTCTTTACAGTTGGGACACTGATAGGGAACATCAGTATCCAGTGTTTATTGATGCAGGTTTTACAGAAGTTGTGTCCACATGGTGTGGGACTGGATCAGTGAACACCTCCAGACAGATGGAGCACAGGAACTGGTCTTCAGTCAGCAGACAGCTGGCAGCAGAATATCGACACTCTGAGGACGAAAAGTGTGGAAAAATAAAATGTCATTACTTCAGAAGCCCTGAAAGACAAGGGGGAACAAATGGTGGGGAGTGTTGTCCAAAACTTAAGATTATCTCCCACATAGGAGATATTATCTAAAGATTATCTTCTCAGTAGATGATATTATCTCGGACGTATGAGATCAACTTTAAGGCTCAGTTAGGCTGGTTCGAGAGTGAGAAAACACTACTAAAAACCTGGGAATTTAAATAATTTCTATAAAACGTTATTCTCTCTTTCAGATTTTAATACAAAAACAGATTTCCACAAAATAATCAGTTCAGACAGAGACCATGGTCTTCGGTCTGCGACGTAGATTTCTTCTTCTAATGTTCACATTTAAACAAAACATCTGAGTGGAAAAGACTGTAGATGTGAGTAATTAACTGGGAGAGCTCTGTGCATCATCCTATGTCAAATGTATGCAAATTAGTGCATATTAATGTGGAGATTGTGATGATGTTATTATACCTACTGTATTCTCCTGTAGGAGAGAGAGAGATAATTAGATACTAGTAATCACCTACACACTAAAAAACGCTGGGTTATTCTAATGACCCACATGCTGGGTTAAGGCTGCTGGGTCTTAGGTTGGGTGATTTAAACCAGGGGTTCCCAAAACTTTTAGCCCAGGACCCCAAAGTACCGGTGCAAGTGACTTGCGACCCCCCCCACTATAGACGCATATAAACATTGCGCACAACCGCGCATGCACTACAGGTGTATCCAAATAAGAACATGTTGACAACACAAAATAACACAACAGCCATGACATCATTCTACAGTAATTTACTCATTACTTTAATTTGAACTAAACCTAATGAGATGGATGTGCAGGATGTTTGGAGCACAGCAGGTCCAGTCTCGGTTTAATGTTGGAGACCGCTACTCGGAGATCATCCTCCACATGCAATCGCCGTCTGAATTTATTTTTAAGGTACATCAGTACCGAGAAAGTCTTTTCGCACAAGTGAAACCCCCTACGTTGAATTCCCATAGAGGCAGATTTGTATTATTAAAGGCCAGTTATTTCATGGATCCTGATAAGGTTTTTAAGTCCAAAGGCCCAGGGAACTTTATCAGGATCCATGAAATAACTGGCCTTTAATAATAAAAAATCTGCCTCTATGGGAATTAACATAGGGGGTGTATACTTATGCCCCTGTATTTTAACATAGGGGGTGTATACTTATGCCCCTGTATTTTAACATAGGGGGGTGTATACTTATGCCCCTGTATTATAACATAGGGGGGGTATACTGCCCCTGTATTTTAACATAGGGGGGGTATACTCATGCCCCCTGTATTTTAACATAGGGGGTGTATACTTATGCCCCTGTATTTTAACATAGGGGGGGTATACTTATGCCCCTGTATTATAACATAGGGGGGGTATACTTATGCCCTGTATTATAACATAGGGGGGTGTATACTTATGCCCCCTGTATTTTAACATAGGGGGTGTATACTTATGCCCCTGTATTTTAACATAGGGGGGTGTATACTTATGCCCCTGTATTTTAACATAGGGGGGTGTATACTTATGCCCCTGTATTTAACATAGGGGGTATACTTATGCCCTCTGTATTTTAACATAGGGGGGTGTATACTTATGCCCCTGTATTTTAACATAGGGGGTGTATACTTATGCCCCTGTATTTTAACATAGGGGGGTATACTTATGCTCCCTGTATTTTAACATAGGGGGGTGTATACTTATGCCCCTTTATTTAACATAGGGGGGTGTATACTTATGCCCCTGTATTTTAACATAGGGGGGGTATACTTATGCCCCTGTATTTTAACATAGGGGGTGTATACTTATGCCCCTGTATTTTAACATAGGGGGTGTATACTTATGCCCCTGTATTTTAACATAGGGGGTGTATGCTTATGCCCCCTGTATTTTAACATAGGGGGGTGTATACTTATGCCCCTGTATTTTAACATAGGGGGGTGTATACTTATGCCCCTGTATTTTAACATAGGGGGGGGTATACTTATGCCCCTGTATTATAACATAGGGGGGTATACTTATGCCCCTGTATTATAACATAGGGGGGTATACTTATGCCCTGTATTATAACATAGGGGGGTATACTTATGCCCCTGTATTTTAACATAGGGGGGTGTATTCTTATGCCCCCTGTATTTTAACATAGGGGGGGTATACTCATGCCCCCTGTATTTAACATAGGGGGGTATACTTATGCCCCTGTATTTTAACATAGGGGGGGTATACTTATGCCCCTGTATTATAACATAGGGGGTGTATACTTATGCCCCTGTATTTTAACATAGGGGGGGTATACTTATGCCCCTGTATTTAACATAGGGGGTGTATACTTATGCCCCTGTATTTAACATAGGGGGGTGTAGAGAGAGAGAGACTACTGTATTCACCAGAATGAAATGAAATATACCAGGAATAATAAATAAGATTAAATAAAATGAGATAGCAAAGATTAAAATGCCAGAACTACTGAGAAACAAACAGTATGTAATGATATGATCAGCTGGTCTGACAGCAGGACAGAGACAGGGAGGCAGAGAGGAAAGAGTTAAAAACTGTCAATGATCGGCTTTATATTCAATAAAAGATCAAATCAGACGCTGTGTGACTCTATGTGGAAGCTAAGCTAGGCTAGTTAGCCTTTAGCTGTTAGCAGAACACCTTATCTGCTGTTACTCAGCTTCTCTGGTCTGGATCCTGGTTTTAACGTTGACCCGGTATTTAGAGAGTGTGTTCTGTCTCCGTGTGCTCACCTGTGTTGCTGAGAAAAGCTGCTGATTGGTAGAAAGTTTCTTTAGAGAGAAACGGAGAGACTCAGGTAAACTTTGCAAACCTGCATTTCAGGAAGTGTGAGGTTCCTCCCCCAGAGAGGGAGGCGTTCCCCCCCCAGAGAGGGAGGCGTTACTCCCTCTCTGGGAGATCATTTAACCCCTGTGGCGTCTGCCCGGCAACTTTGGGTTTAAATGGGTGGAAATTTCAACGTTTTGTTGTTTTTTTCTCCACTTTTTCTACACGTTTTTGTAAGTTTTATTCCAATTTTTGGCACTTTTTTAACGATGTTTAATTCAGTTTGAGTCCGTTTTTTAACAATTTTTTCTCGCATTTCAAATTTTTCGGTTATCTTTTCAGCGTTTGTAAATGTTTTTGTTGATTTGTTTTCCTGCGTTTTTGTAGTTTTTTTCAACATTTGTCACTTTTCTTTGACGTTTTTGTAAATTTTATTAGATTTTATGTCACCTGTTGTAAGTTTTTTTAAATAACTTTCAGTCACTTTGAGTCACTTTCCCGTTTTTTAGTCACTTTTGCAGCGTTTAAAAAAATAATTTAACTTTCAATTTTTTTGTCACTTTTTGAACGTTTTTTTGATTATGTTTGAATCATTTTTTTAACAATTCCTTAGCAATTATTTTGTTGCTTTTTCCAAATTTTTTGGTCGTTTTTCAGCATTTAAAACATGTTTTTTCTTGATTTGTTTCCTGCGTTTTTTTTGTTTTTTTCAGCATTTGTCACTTTTTTCAACGTTCTCTTGTCAATTTTTATTCCTATTTTTGTCACTTTTTTAACGTTTTAATTATGTTTTAGTCAATTTGTTTTTTAAATGTCGCATATAGACTGCGATTCAGCTGAATGCTTCTTCCGAGAGAAAGGGTGACTCTCTCATATGATTATGTATAACTATATATTTATTTCCTTCATACGAACAACCAGAATCAGCAGCTTTATGCCCCTAGTGTCGGTGATGGATACACAGTCTCACTTCCTGCTCGTCAAATGTCGGACGCATGTTCGAGCCCCCGGGCGTCAGCTCCAACAACAGAGGCGTAGCCTTTGCATTGTTTTTTGACGTGGGGGGGGGGGGGGTCCGTCAGATAGACATTCATGTTAACTCCTCACCGTCGCATATCAGAATCAGAAATACTTTATTGATCCCTGAAGGGAATTCTGTGTTACAGTTGCACAAATAGTAGAAATAACAAGTAGAAATATAAATAAAGAAATATAAAGAAAGTAGATATGCACGGTATATTTATTCTCTTAAGCTTCTTTTCCTTCTTTGTATCCAGCGAAATTGATATAATGTCACTTAAATTTGATAAAACTGATATTGAATCAACAATGTAATCAAATCGCAGAATCATTGGCAACACGCAGCTGTAATCAGGATCCAAACATGCAGGAACACACACTCTGGAGATAAAACTAGTGAGATGTCTCACTCTGGAGATAAAACTAGAGAGATGTCTCACTCTGGAGATAAACTAGAGAGATGTCTCACTCTGGAGATAAATAGTGAGATGTCTCACTCTGGAGATAAAACTAGAGAGATGTCTCACTCTGGAGATAAAACTAGAGAGATGTCTCACTCTGGAGATAAAACTAGAGAGATGTCTCACTCTGGAGAAAACTGAGAGATGTCTCACTCTGGAGATAAAACTAGTGAGATGTCTCACTCTGGAGATAAAACTAGAGAGATGTCTCACTCTGGAGATAAAACTAGAGAGATGTCTCACTCTGGAGATAAAACTAGAGAGACGTCTCACTCTGGAGATAAAACTAGTGAGATGTCTCACTCTGGAGATAAAACTAGAGAGACGTCTCACTCTGGAGATAAAACTAGAGAGATGTCTCACTCTGGAGATAAAACTAGAGAGATGTCTCACTCTGGAGATAAGACTAGAGAGATGTCTCACTCTGGAGATAAACTAGAGAGACGTCTCACTCTGGAGATAAAACTAGTGAGATGTCTCACTCTGGAGATAACACAGAGAGATGTCTCACTCTGGAGATAAAACTAGTGAGATGTCTCACTCTGGAGATAAAACTAGAGAGATGTCTCACTCTGGAGATAAAACTAGTGAGATGTCACTCTGGAGATAAAACTAGTGGGATGTCTCACTCTGGAGATAAAACTAGTGAGATGTCTCACTCTGGAGATAAAACTAGAGAGAGATGTCTCACTCTGGAGATAAAACTAGTGAGATGTCTCTCTGGAGATAAAACTAGTGAGATGTCTCACTCTGGAGATAAAACAGAGACCTAAACAACAGGGTGAGAACAGGATCTGCAGCAATGTGCAGAACAACAACAATATGGTGTTTTATGAAAATGAAACCATGGAAACCTACAACATACAAAACCTGTTTTACAGCCTAAAGATGTCTCTTTTATGTAACTCAGAACGTTAAAGAAAGAAATAAGATAGTGTATTAATAGGCTGGAACTAATATTATACAATAGACATCTTTGAATATGTAACCGGTCTGGCCTCAGTACCGGTTACCTGCGTTGTGTCTAGAGTGAAGACGAGGGGGACTCAGGCCTTGGCACAGGACGTTTAATGCTGTTGAGTGTTTTAGGGAAAGAAAAACACAGCGTTGCTCATTCGCCCTCAACACACGCCTAACAACATAAAAAGAAATACATACACTTATACAGGCGCAGTGCTGAAGACATTGACATTAAGCTAGCTCACTAAAACACTCAGAACAGAACAATATACAAAAATACACGGAAGGAAATGAAGCACAACAACTGTTAAAAACCTTTACTAATCACAATCATCCTGTCTTACACTTAAATACACATTGAACATAGTATTTAATACGTCTGCCTCGCGCTACACACGCTACCTACCGCTCTCGGCCAGATCCAACACCGTCGGACGAGAGCCGGGAAAACAAACGGTACGTTCCCAAAACGACCCAGCAGAGGGCGCATTTCTCATGTAAAATACATAAACAGTCCCTTTGTTATTTAAAGAGCAACCAAACCAAAACCAAAAATACACAGTAAAATGAGGGATATTTGGTGGAATTCAAACGTTTTTCCATACCTGCTACAAATACATAAAATATAATAATGGACACCCCGTCGGGCATTACCTGTTACAAATTTATTTTATATTTTTGGGGTTTTCTTTCAACCAAAATTGTCAAAAATAATAACTTAGATGGTTCCCTACGTTATTCACAAGTAAATAAATGACCAGTTCACTACTTTAATTCATTTTTTTTCAATTTTATAGCATTTGAAAAAAACGTAAAATAATTGAACATTGAAAAAAGTGACAAAATGTCAATGAAAGATATGAGAAAACTTCTAATATCTTTAAAACCTTTTTAACCCATCAAGGTTGCTGATTCTGTAATGTAACCACTCTCTGAATCCCCGTCCTTAGATTTTAAGTGTATCTTGTTTTTCCTCATGAAGAGATACTTGTTCATTGACTTTTAATCAGTTGTGAAATTTGTGTGAGATTTATGTGAAAATGGAGAAAGCTGTCTCCACTAAAGTCGACTAAATGTCAACTGTCATCATTATTTGATGCTGTAGAAAAGAAAAATGATTCTCATGGATGTTCTGTGGCCTCTTTTCTGTGATTTTATAAACTGAACATTTTGTTCTCCTCAGTGACCGACAGGAGAGATGATCAGAGGGGCAGAGTTTTTACCACCATCATTATAACGGGGACTGAAGAATGGAGGAGTTTCTCAGTGAAGGAGCAGCCAGTAAAGGAGTAGATAAGAGATTCAGCATCAACGTCATAAAAGGAGACCAGACCCTCCTCATAATCCACAAATACCCCCACCTTCTGAGGAGGAGACTTCAGGGACAGAAGGACATCAGGGTTTGCAAGAGCTTTGTACTCAGTTCCATTTCTCAACCATATCACCCAGTAACCGTCCTGAGGGCTCAGTGTGATTGGTCCCTTCCTGTTGACCGACTCTCTGGCCACTCCTAAAGTCCACGCAGTCTTCCCTTTAACCTGAACCTCAAAATAAAATCTTCCTGAAGAGAAACTCTGCTTTGCTAAGACATTAAAATAATAGTAAAATCTCTCTGGATTGTCTGAGAGATTCTTCCTCATATTACTGTCATGCACTTGCTTTCCATCATCAGACAGGATGAGTCTAGGATGTGCTGTATCAGGATCAAGAGTCACATCCACTTCATGCTGCTGGACCATCTTCAGACCAGACTCAGGGAGAAGATTCTTCATCTGTTTTCTGAGCATCTCCTCCAGCTGATTCACAGCTCTCACCACAGTCCCCTCATATGAAGACGGATGGACGTGGACTTGTGTCCAGTCCTTGTTGGGTGGAGCAGCGTTCAGGGAGGTGAAGCTCTGGAGGAGGTGGAGGTGGTCTTCAGACTGTAGGAGCTGCTCCACCTCAGTGCTTTTCTTCTGCAGCTCAGAGACTTCCTGTTCCAGCTCTGTGATGAAGCCTTCAGCTGGTTGCTTTGTCCTTCTTTGCTTCTCTTGGATCGTCTTGATGAGCTCGGCCTGGCTTCTCTCAACAGACTCCTTCAGAGCGCTGAAGACCTGAACACCTTCTGCTATCTCTCTCTCAGCATCTTCATCACTGAGCTCCACTGAGTGTTTGATCTCCTGAATCTTCAGCCATCTCTTCTGGATCATCTGCAGAATTTCAGCCCCTGTCTTCCACAGTTCTGCTTTCTTTGCTTCATATTCTTCCTTCTGAGGACCAACAAGATGTTTCTTTTGGTCTGAAACCTTCCAGGCTATGAAGACACACAGCAGACACAGCAGGAAGAACATCCAGGTCTTTCTTTTGGATCCTGAGTAGACTTCACGAGTTGACTGTCTGAACTGAGCAGCCATCTCAGAGATGAAAGTGTTGACCTTCAGCTCAGGTTTGATGTTAAAAACCTCTTTACAGTTGGGACACTGATAGGGAACATCAGTATCCCAGTGTTTATTGATGCAGGTTTTACAGAAGTTGTGTCCACATGGTGTGGTGACTGGATCAGTGAACACCTCCAGACAGATGGAGCACAGGAACTGGTCTTCAGTCAGCAGACAGCTGGCAGCAGACATATCGACACTCTGAGGATGAAAAGTGTGGAAAAATAAAAATGTCATTACTTCAGAAGCTCTGAAAGACAAGGTGGAAACAAATGGTGGGGAGTGTTGGTCAAAACTTAAGATTATCACCGTACCTACGTAGATTTCTTCTTCTAATGTTCACATTCAAACATAACATCTGAGTGGAAAAGACTGTAGATGTAAGTCATTAACTGGGGAAGCTCTGGGCATCATCCTATGTCAAATGTACACAAGTTAGTGCATATTAATGTGGAGATTGTGATGATGTTATTATACGCCACTGTATTCTCCTGTAGGAGAGAGAGAGAGAGAGAGAGAGAATTAGACACTCCTTTATTCACCTGTAGTGTTGAAACAAAGAGAGTAATTAATTCAATCCCTCCATTAACAAGTTACCAGGGACATACACACAAACCAAAAATACAAGAAATATACCAGGAATAATAAATATAATAAATGCTAATATATAGCAAAGATTAAAATGCCAGAACTACTGAGAAACATAGATGAATGAACAACAACGTACATGTATGTACAAGGGTAGAATTATAATAAAAAATAGTAGATATTAAATATGAAGTGAGCAGTGACATCAGCCTGTAAGACCACTATATAACCTCGGCTAACTTATTAACTTACTACATTAACTAGCAGCTCACACGTGCTGTAGGTAGGATTGAGAAGATCCAGGACTCCTCAGTCCCCCCCCCCCTTTCTGCTAAACCCCAACGGTCTCCTAAGCCCCTCCCCCCATGAGGGACATTAAATGTGTGTGCATGAGCAGTGATTAGACACTCCCCCCGGCCCTGATTGGTGCGTCTGAACTGGATCTTTGCAGATCTCACTGCAGGCTGTAGGGGGCGCCAGAGGAGCCGGATCTGGTTTTTAATGACCTGCTTCATGTAGTTCTACTGGGCTCAGTTTCAGCAAATATGACAGAAAGTTATTTTTATAAGTCTTACCTACTGGATCTTTTAACTTTGAGCAAAGCTGCTGCCCCCAAAACCCCCACGGCCCCCGATATGGACCTGAAGCTAAACACTGGTCCTGAGTGTGACTTCCTGTCCGAGTAGAGCTCAGGTTGTGAGTTCAGACGCGTTAATTATAGAATATAATAAACACAGTAAATATATGTAATAATATGATCAGATGGTCTGTCTTCCAAAGGCCGACAGCAGGAAGTACAGAGACAGGGAGGCAGAGAGGAAAGAGTTAAAAACTGTAAATGTTCTTCTTTATAATCAATAAAAGATCAAATCAGACGCTGTGTGACTCTATGTGGAAGCTAAGCTAGGCTAGTTAGCTTTTAGCTTTAGCAGGAACACCTTATCTGCTGTTACTCAGCTTCTCTGGTCTGGATCCTGGTTTTAACGTTGACCCGGTATTTAGAGAGTGTGTTCTGTCTCCGTGTGCTCACCTGTGTTGCTGAGAAAAAGCTGCTGATTGGTAGAAAGTTTCTTTAGAGAGAAACGGAGAGACTCAGGTAAACTTTGCAAACCTGCATTTCAGGAAGTGTGAGGTTCCTCCCCCCAGAGAGGGAGGCGTTCCTCCCCCCAGGGAGGCCCCCCCCCCCCCCCCCCCCCCCCCCCCTCCTTTTTTTAAATTTAAATCTGGGAGATACATTTTAACCTTCCCCTCAACCTGCAACTTTGGGTTTCTGGGTGGAAATTTTGTTGTTTTTTTTCTATACTTTCTCACTGTTTTTGTCAATTTTTTAACGTTTTTTAAATTATGTTTGAGTAAATGTTTTAACAATTCTTTGGTCACTTTTTCCAATTTTTTGGTCACTTTTTCAGCATTTAAAAAAATGTTTTTGCAGATTTTTTAACATTTTTTTTAATTAACTTGTTTTTGTCACTTTTTTCAGTGTTTACATTTTTTTTACTTTACATTTTTAGTCACTTTTTTAAAGTTTTTAATTATGTTTTAGTCAATTAAAAAAAATTCTGTTTTGCTTTTTCGGATTTTTTTTTTGTTTTGTTGATTTTTTTCCAGTATTTGTCACTTTTTAAAAGGTTTTTGAATTATGTTTGAGTCAATTTATGACCAATTCTTTTTCCAGATTTTTGGTCACTTTTCAGCATAAAAAAGAAAATCTGGATTTGTTTTCCTGCGTTTTTGTATTTTTTTTAAGCATTTGTCACATTTTTCAACGTTCGGGAAATTCTGTGTTACAGTTGCACAAAATATATAATATGAGTAGTAGAAATATGAAATATAAGGAGTGTGGAAATGGAAATGTATGGTATTATTGTTCTATTATGCTTCTTTTCCTTCTTTGGATCCAAGCAAAATTGATATAATGGCACAGAAATTTGATAAAATTTATATTGAATCAACAATTTAGTCAAATCGCAGAATCATTGACAACACGCAGCTGTAATGAGGATCCAATGACTACAGCTAACATGCAGCAACACACACAGATACACACACAGATACACACACTCAGAACTACACACCAATGTATTCAATTCAATTTTATTTAGAGTATCAATTCATAACAAGAGTTATCTCGAGACAGATAGAGCAGGTCTAGACCGCTCTATAATTTACAGGTAGAGCAGGTCTAGACCTCTCTATAATTTACAGATAGAGCAGGTCTAGACCACTCTATAATTTACAGATAGAGCAGGTCTAGACCTCTCTATAATTTACAGATAGAGCAGGTCTAGACCTCTCTATAATCTACAGATAGAGCAGGTCTAGACCGCTCTATAATTTACAGGTAGAGCAGGTCTAGACCGCTCTATAATTTACAGATAGAGCAGGTCTAGACCTCTCTATAATCTACAGATAGAGCAGGTCTAGACCGCTCTATAATTTACAGGTAGAGCAGGTCTAGACCGCTCTATAATTTACAGATAGAGCAGGTCTAGACCTCTCTATAATTTACAGATAGAGCAGGTCTAGACCTCTCTATAATTTACAGATAGAGCAGGTCTAGACCGCTCTATAATTTACAGGTAGAGCAGGTCTAGACCGCTCTATAATTTACAGATAGAGCAGGTCTAGACCGCTCTATAATTTACAGGTAGAGCAGGTCTAGACCGCTCTATAATCTACAGATAGAGCAGGTCTAGTCTTCCACACACACACACACACTTGGAAAAAAAACATCCATGGTGTTCTGAGTGAGGTCCGGTTTCTGAATGTCCTCTGATCCGGTTTCTGAATGTCCTCTGATCCGGTTTCTGAATGTCCTCTGATCCGGTTTCTGAGTGTCCTCTGATCCGGTTTCTGAGTGTCCTCTGTCTTCAGTCTCCAGGTGAGATGTCCAACATCTGCACGGCTTTCTACGTCACTAAAGACGAGGTGGCTAACCGTAGCATGCTAACCGTAGCATTCTAGCTCGTTCTCAATGGAAGACACTGCTCCAACAGCTTCTAGTTGACCAGAATCTCCAAAAGAACTACTTCCTGTCCCTGTTCTACTTCCTGTCCCTGTTCTACTTCTTGTCCCTGGTCTACTTCCTGTCCCTGTTCTACTTCCTGTCCCTGTTCTACTTCCTGTCCCTGTTCTACTTCCTGTCCCTGTTGTGTCCCTGGTCTAGAAGAAGTCTCCCAGCTGATCCTGTCTTGGACTGACCAAAGCTGGAGAAAGAGTTATCAGCTGATGGATCTTACCGAGCTACTGAGCATGTGCAGCTCCCAACAAAGATAGGACAGAAGGGAGATGTCTCACTCTGGAGATAGAACTAGAATGATGTCTCACTCTGGAGATAAAACTAGAGAGATGTCTCACTCTGGAGATAAAACTAGAGAGATGTCTCACTCTGGAGATAAAACTAGAGAGATGTCTCACTCTGGAGATAAAACTAGTGAGATGTCTCACTCTGGAGATAAAACTAGAGAGATGTCTCACTCTGGAGATAAAACTAGTGAGATGTCTCACTCTGGAGATAAAACTAGAGAGATGTCTCACTCTGGAGATAAAACTAGAGAGATGTCTCACTCTGGAGATAAAACTAGTGAGATGTCTCACTCTGGAGATAAAACTAGTGAGATGTCTCACTCTGGAGATAAAACAGAGACCTGAACACACAGGGGTGAAACAGGATCTGCAGCAATGTGCAGTACAACAACAATATGGTGTTTTATGAAAATGAAACCATGGAAACTACAACCTCAAAATACAATGATGACCCTGAACAGAATATGAGCAGAATATGGGAACTTTAAAATGTGTCCAACACACAAAACCTTTTTTTACAGTCTAAAGATGTCTCTTTTTATGTAACTCAGAACATTAAAGAAAGAAATAAGGTAGTGTAGTAGTTGGCTGGAACTAATATTATAAAATAGAAGATCTACGAATACATTAAATATAATAATGGACACCCCGTCAGGCCTATTTATCTGATATTTCTGGAGGTTTTCACAGCAGTTCTCCTCAGTGACTGACAGGAGAGATGATCAGAGGGGCAGAGTTTTTACCACCGTCATTAATACAGGGACTGAAGTATGGGAGGAGTTTCTCAGTAAAGGAGCAGCCAGTAAAGGAGTAGATAAGAGCTGCAGCATCAACATCATAAAAGGAGACCAGACCCTCCTCATAATCCACAAACACCCCCACCTTCTGAGGAGGAGACTTCAGAGACAGAAGGACAGCAGGGTTAGCAGCAGCTTTGTATTCATTGTAATTTCTTAACCATATCGTCCAGTAACCATCCTGAGGGCTCAGTGTGATGTCTCCCTTCCTGTTGACCGACTCTCTGACCACTCCTAAATCCCAAGAAGACTTCCCTTTAACCTGAACCTCGAAATAAAATCTTCC
Source organism: Etheostoma spectabile (assembly GCF_008692095.1). NCBI lineage: Eukaryota > Metazoa > Chordata > Actinopteri > Perciformes > Percidae > Etheostoma > Etheostoma spectabile. Next base: position 12,314 of record NW_022603725.1, on the reverse strand, counting down.
TGAAGAGAAACTCTGCTTTGCTAAGACAATAACACAAGTATCAAATCTCTTTGGATTGTTTGGGAGATTCTTCCACATATTGCCATGATTAACTTGTTTTCCATCTTCAGACAGGATGAGTCTAGGATGTGCTGTATCAGGATCAAGAGTCACATCCACTTCAGACTGCTGGACCCTCTTCAGACCAGACTCAGAGAGCAGCTTCTTCATGTGTTTTCTGAGCATCTCCTCCAGCTGATTCAAAGCTCTCACCACAGTCCCCTCATATGAAGGTGGATGGACGTTGACTTGTGTCCAGTCCTTGTTGGGTGGAGCAGCGTTCAGGGAGGTGAAGCTCTGGAGGAGGTGGAGGTGGTCTTCAGACTGTATGAGCTGCTCTACCTCAGTGCTTCTCTTCTGCAGCTCAGAGATTTCCTGTTCCAGCTCTGTGATGAAGCCTTCAGCTGGTTGCTTTGTCCTTCTCTGCTTCTCTTGGATCGTCTCAATGAGCTCGGCCTGGTTTCTCTCAACAGACACCTTCAGAGCGCTGAAGACCTGAACACCTACTGCTATCTCTATGTCAGCATCTTCATCACTGAGCTCCACTGAGTGTTTGATCTCCTGAATCTTCAGTCGTCTCTTCTGGATCATCTGCAGAATTTCAGCACCTGTCTTCCACAGTTCTGCTTTCTTTGCTTCATATTCTTCCTTCTGAGGACCAACGAGATGTTTCTTTTGGTCTGAAACCTTCCAGGCTATGAAGACACACAGCAGACACAGCAGGAAGAACATCCAGATCTTTCTTTTGGATCCTGAGTAGACTTCACGAGTTGACTGTCTGAACTGAGCAGCCATCTCAGAGATGAAAGTGTTGACCTTCAGCTCAGGTTTGATGTTAAAAACCTCTTTACAGTTGGGACACTGATAAGGAACATCAGTGTCCCAGTGTTTATTGATGCAGGTTTTACAGAAGTTGTGTCCACATGGTGTGCTGACTGGATCAGTGAACACCTCCAGACAGATGGAGCACAGGAACTGATCTTCAGTCAGCAGACAGCTGGCAGCAGACATATCGACGCTCTGAGGACGAAAAGTGTGGAAAAATAAAAATGTCATTAGTTCAGAAGCTCTGAAAGACAAGGTAGAAACAAATGGTGGGGAGTGTTGTCCAAAACTTAAGATTATCTCCGTACCTACGTAGATTTCTTCTTCTAATGTTCACATTCAAACATAACGTCTGAGTGGAAAAGACTGTAGATGTAAGTCATTAACTGGGGAAGCTCTGGGCATCATCCTATGTCAATTGTATGCAAGTTAGTGCATATTAATGTGGAGATTGTGATGATGTTATTATACCTACTGTATTCTCCTGTAGAGAGAGAGAGAGAGAGAGAGAGAGAGAGAGAGAGAATTAGACACTCCTGTATTCACCTGTAGTGTTGAAACAAAGAGAGGTAATTCATTCAATCCCTCCATTAACAAGTTACCAGGGACATACACACAAACCAAAAATACAAGAAATATACCAGGAATAATAAATATATAATAAATGCTAATAAATAGCAAAGATTAAAATACCAGAACTACTGAGTGTGTTCTGTCTCCGTGTGCTCACCTGTGTTGCTGAGAAAAAGCTGCTGATTGGTAGAAAGTTTCTTTAGAGAGAAACGGAGAGACTCAGGTAAACTTTGCAAACCTGCATTTCAGGAAGTGTGAGGTTCCTCCCCCCAGGGAGGGAGGCGTTCCTCCCCCCAGAGAGGGAGGCGTTCCCCCCTCTCTGGGAGATCATTTAACCCTCGTGTCGTCTTCCCCTCGACCTGCAACTTTGGGTTTCTGGGTGGAAATTTTGTTGTTTTTTTCTATACTTTTCTCCATGTTTTTGTCAATTTATTCTTTTTTAACGTTTTTTTAATTATGTTTGAGCCAATTTTGTAACAATTTTCTGGTCACTTTTTCAGCGTTTAAAAAAATGTTTTTGCAGATTTTTAACCTGCGTTTTTGTAGTTTTTTTTTCAACATTTGTCACTTTTCTCAAAGTTTTTGTCAATTTTTTAACATTGTTTTAATTTACTTGTTTTTGTCACTTTTTTCAGCGTTTACATTTTTTTTTACTTTAAATTTTTAGTCACTTTTTAAAAGTTTTTTGAATTATGTTTGAGTCAATTTATGACCAATTTTTTTTCTCGCTTTTTCCGGATTTTTGGTCAATTTTCAGCATTAAAAAAAAATCAGGATTTTTTTCCTGCGTTTTTGTATTTTTTTTCAGCATTTGTCAAATTTATCAACGTTCGGGAAATTCTGTGTTACAGCTGCACGAAGTATATAAATATGAGTAGTAGAAATAGTAGAAATATGAAATATAAGGAGTGTGGACATGTTCGGTATTATTATTCTCTTATGCTTCTTTTCCTTCTTTGGATCCAAGCGAAATTGACATGTCACTATAATTTCATAAAATTGATATTAAATCAACAATGTAGTCAAATCGCAGAATCATTGACAACACACACCCGTAATGAGGATCCAATGACTACAGCTAACATGCAGCAACACACACAGATACACACACAGATACACACACAGATACACACACTCAGAACTACACACCAATATATTCAATTCAATTTTATTTAGAGTATCAAATCATAACCAGAGTTATCTTGAGACAGATAGAGCAGGTCTAGACCCCTCTATAATTTACAGATAGAGCAGGTCTAGACCACTCTATAATTTACAGATAGAGCAGGTCTAGACCTCTCTATAATTTACAGATAGAGCAGGTCTAGACCACTCTATAATTTACTGATAGAGCAGGTCTAGACCGCTCTATAATTTACAGAGAGCAGGTCTAGACCACTCTATAATTTACAGATAGAGCAGGTCTAGACCGCTCTATAATTTACAGATAGAGCAGGTCTAGACCGCTCTATAATTTACAGATAGAGCAGGTCTAGACCACTCTATAATTAAAGATAGAGCAGGTCTAGACCACTCTATAATTTACAGATAGAGCAGGTCTAGACCACACTCTATAATCCCCCTGAGTAAAAAGCCTGAGTATATGTGCACTGAACATCAAAGGTAAATACACATTCACTACATTACATGAAAGTGAATCTAGAAAACCAAACAGTTGTTCTCCTCAGTGACCGACAGGAGAGATGATCAGAGGGGCAGAGTTTTTACCACCGTCATTAAGACTGGGACTGAAGTATGGGAGGAGTTTCTCAGTGAAGGAGCAGCCAGTAAAGGAGTAGATAAGAGCTGCAGCATCAACGTCATAAAAGGAGACCAGACCCTCCTCATAGTCCACAAACACCCCCACCTTCTGAGGAGGAGACTTCAGGGACAGAAGGACATTAGGGCCAGCAGCAGCTGAGTACTCACTGTCATTCCTCAACCAGATCACCCAGTAACCGTCCTGAGGACTCAGTGTGATGTCCCCCTTCCTGTTGACCGACTCTCTGGCCACTCCTAATAACCACTCAGTCTTCCCTCTAACCTGAACCTCGAAATAAACTTTCCTGAAGAGAAACTCTGCTTTGCTAAGACAAAAACATGTTTCTCAAATCTTTCTGGGTTGTCTGTGAGATTCTTCCACACCACGCTGTCATGTACTCGCTTCCCGTCCTCAGACAGATTGAGTCTAGGATGTGCTGTATCAGGATCAAGAGTCACATCCACTTCATGCTGCTGGACCCTCTTCAGATCAGACTCAGGGAGCAGATTCAGGATCTGGTTGCTGAGTTTTTTCAGCTGAGCCTTGTAGAGCTGCTCCACCTCAGTGCTTCTCTTCTGCAGCTCAGAGACGTCCTGTTTCAGCTCTTTGACGAAGCTTTCGGATAGTTTCTCCGTGTTTCTCTGCTTCTCTTCGACCGTCTCGATGAGCTCGGCCTGGATCTTCTCAACAGACTCCTTCAGAGCGCTGAAGACCTGTCTGTCTGTGTCTTCCTTACTGAGCTCCATTGAGTGTTTGATCTCCTTCTGGATCATCTGTTGTATTTCAGACTGTGTCTTGCACAGCTCGGCCTTCTTTGCTTCATATTCGTCTTCCAGAAGAACAAAATGTTTCTTTTGTTCGGACACCATCCAGGCCACGAAGACACACATCAGACCCAGCAGGAAGACCATCCAGGTCTTCTTTTTGAGTCCTGAGTAGACGGGAACTTCTCTTGCTTCCTGTCTGAACAGAGCAGCCATCTCAGAGATGAAAGTGTTGACCTGCAGCTCAGGTTTGATGTTGAAATCCTTCTTACAGTTGGGACACTGACACGGGACATTAATATTCCAGTGTTGAGTGATGCAGGTTTTACAGAAGTTGTGTCCACATGGTGTGCTGACTGGATCAGTGAACACATCCAGACAGATGGAGCACAGGAACTGGTCTTCAGTCAGCAGACAGCAGGCAGCAGACATATCGACACTCTGAGGACGAAATGTGAGAGAAAACAAAACTGTAATTTCATATCTTGATTAATTGTTTCCTAAAATCAAACTATTACAGGCCACTGTCCCAAAATCATCTGCACGCCACACAGGGTTCACACACACTAACCAGTCTGTTCAGTAGTGTGAGTGGCTGCATGCATGAGGGAACGTGAAGTGTCTGTGCAGTGTTGTATGGAGCAACAACTCTATCAAAACAACAACCAATAGTCACGATGATGTGTGAGCAATGGTGGGGGGGGGGCAGGACCGCTCACAATACTTTTAAAGGTTTACTAGCCTACTGAGTCCAGGGGTCTCATTTATAATAACCTGTTTGCAAGAAGAAGTTGCTTAAAGCAGAATTTTCAGTTGCAACATTCCTGCAAAAGTCCGGATTCATAAAGGGTTCCATGCGTCGGGCCAGCTTTCCAAAACCTTCTGGCCCGCGTGTTGATGGTCTAACGCTCCGGGCTGTGTAGACGGCGTTTTAGTGACCGCCGATCGTAACAAGAAATATCACACGGATAAAGGATAAAGATCTCTGGGTGCAGAGCACACAGCCTGCACCCAGAACACATGAGACCCTTAAATACCCTGATGGAGCCAATGTGACTCCAGTCCACTCCCGGTTTATTGGACTCATGTTGTCCTCATGTTGCCCTCATATTTGCAATAATTACCATTACAGCACCATAACAGTACATGTTTTTTTACAGTACAATACTCTCACTATAACATGCCAAAGTTAATTTTTTATAATAATTACCTTCACTGCTAAAAGCATAACAAATACAATGTATTTCATTTTATAGATATTGAATTTTTCCTTTCATTTCTATGCTTTTATAACATGAACTAACAGTGTGATTGCTACAGTTGTACTGCTGCTGTCATGTTACAGCAGACTACTGTAAACTCAAAATATACAGTAAATCACTGGAGGACCAGATGAGGGTAGTGGGATACACGTTGGACTGCAGGACGGGTCTCTGGACCCCGGAGGACCAGATGAGGGTAGTGGGATACACGTTGGACTGCAGGACGGGTCTCTGGACCCCGGAGGACCAGATGAGGGTAGTGGGATACACGTTGGACTGCAGGACGGGTCTCTGGACCCCGGAGGACCAGATGAGGGTAGTGGGATACACGTTGGACTGCAGGACGGGTCTCTGGACCCCGGAGGACCAGATGAGGGTAGTGGGATACACGTTGGACTGCAGGACGGGTCTCTGGACCCCGGCGCACCAGATGAGGGTAGTGGGATACACGTTGGACTGCAGGACGGGTCTCTGGACCCCGGAGGACCAGATGAGGGTAGTGGGATACACATTGGACTGCAGGACGGGTCTCTGGACCCCGGAGGACCAGATGAGGGTAGTGGGATACACGTTGGACTGCAGGACGGGTCTCTGGACCCTGGAGGACCAGATGAGGGTAGTGGGATACACGTCGGACTGCAGGACGGGTCTCTGGACCCCGGAGGACCAGATGAGGGTAGTGGGATACACGTTGGACTGCAGGACGGGTCTCTGGACCCCGGAGGACCAGATGAGGGTAGTGGGATACACATTGGACTGCAGGACGGGTCTCTGGACCCGGAGGACCAGATGAGGGTAGTGGGATACACGTTGGACTGCAGGACGGGTCTCTGGACCCTGGAGGACCAGATGAGGGTAGTGGGATACACGTTGGACTGCAGGACGGGTCTCTGGACCCCGGAGGACCAGATGAGGGTAGTGGGATACACGTTGGACTGCAGGACGGGTCTCTGGACCCTGGAGGACCAGATGAGGGTAGTGGGATACACGTCGGACTGCAGGACGGGTCTCTGGACCCCGGAGGACCAGATGAGGGTAGTGGGATACACGTTGGACTGCAGGACGGGTCTCTGGACCCCGGAGGACCAGATGAGGGTAGTGGGATACACATTGGACTGCAGGACGGGTCTCTGGACCCCGGAGGACCAGATGAGGGTAGTGGGATACACGTTGGACTGCAGGACGGGTCTCTGGACCCTGGAGGACCAGATGAGGGTAGTGGGATACACGTTGGACTGCAGGACGGGTCTCTGGACCCCGGAGGACCAGATGAGGGTAGTGGGATACACGTTGGACTGCAGGACGGGTCCCGGGACCCGGGGGACTAGATGAGGGTTAAGTCTGTTCCATTGTTTCTTGGAGGAAGCTTTTTATTTTGTCAGCCGGTGACGGGTGAGTTTTCTTCCAGCTTATCTTTTCATCTCGTTGTGATCAGGATCAACAACCCTCTTCATCGCTGACAGCCCGATGACGGATGAGCAGGAACCGGAGAGTTTTTTCACTTTGAACATTGATGACTCACCGAGGTAAAAACAACATTGTTGTTTCTTCTCTTTCGTTTGTTTCAGTGTACTGCCTGACCTCCAGCTCTTTACCAGAAGCTTCGTCTCAGCTTTACTGATAAAGTTGAAATAAAGATGTTAGCAGGACCTAAAATAACAAGGTTGGTTAACGTTATACATGCCTAGCCATAAAATATGTTACTAAAGGGTTTTGGTAAATGTGTTATGTGTGCCATTTTATCATATGCAGTAGTAAACACAACTGCATACCCTTAACTATGTAGGATCTTACAGACATATAAACATATAAATACATATATATACATATACATATATATATATATATATACATATACATATACATATATATATATATATATATAACGACATAAAAAATATTCAAACGTATTTCTATCAGGCTCCTCTCCTGTGGAACCAGGTTCCAGTCTGGGTTCAGGAGGCAGACACCGTCTCCACATTTAAGACTTAAGACTTTCCTCTTTGATAAAGCTTATGGTTAGATCTGGCTCAGGAGAGTCCTGAACCATCCCTTAGTCACACCGCTATAGTATGGAGGACCAGGTCTACCATATTTAAAAATAAATACAGAAATAAATAAATGCTCAATAAATAAATAAGTATACAATTGATTGCCCCAAAAAAATACAATAAACAAATAAATGTAGGTAGAAATTAAATTATACAGTGAGACATAAATGTATATATCTCTTTTAATTAGCTTCTTTATTTATTCACCTTTGTAATAATTACCTTATTTATTTATGTCCGTTATAATCTTCAACTTTATTTATTAATTACTTATTTTTTAAATGTATTATTTCTGTGTGTGTTTACATTTTTTGTCTGTTTTATTCTTCCGTTGCATTTTCTACCCTATTTATTTTCACCCCTGGTATTTATTTCTGCCTGTCACTTTTACATTTCTTCATGCATTCCTGCCTCATTATGCAAATGAGGAGGGGCGGGTCTTAAGGGGTCAACTTCTGCCCATTGGTTGGTCAGCATTTTACTGCATCGGTCGAATCTACATGCCACAGTCACAACAAAGATGGCAGAACCAGTGTGTGGAACGTTACCAATTCACAAGAATGACTCAGGAGAAAGGCAAACCCTTGCTAGCTTTTGTTAATTTACAAAGTTATGGAACTAATCAAGAATGCATAGAAAGTAACGTTATGTCGCACGCACAGTGACTTCAGACTCGACTCCGACTCGAGGTGCGGGACTCGTGAACAATGTTTATTTTTAGAAAGCGTCGGCGGAGCTTGCCGTTATTACCTTCCTCCGTTACCTATAACCTGCCTACCGTAACACGTAGTATCTGAGAGTTGACAACAAACACCGGCAGCTGCTATATTATTTCAGACTGGTTCTTACTGTTGTTATTGTCATACTATACTGTATATTTTATGTACTGTATACCAAACCCACCTACCTCATGTACATAACACCGCTCATAATACTTATTTATTCCAGCATTCTTTGCACTCTATGTTGTCAACTCTCACTCACGTGCAGCCGCACGCAGCAGATACTACGTGTTAAGGTAGGCAGGTTATAGGTAACATCCCAGAGTCCTGGTCTAGACCTGCTCTTTATGAAAGACCTGGGAGATACAGTGGTGTGAAAAAGTGTTTGCCCCCTTCCTCATTTCCTGTCCTTTGCATGTTTGTCACACTTAAGTGTTTCGGAACATCAAACCAATTTAAACAATAGTCAAGGACAACACAAGTAAACACAAAATGCAATTTGTAAATGAAGGTGTTTATTATTAAAGGTGAAAAAAAAATCCAAACCATCATGGCCCTGTGTGAAAAAAGTGGTTGCCCCCCTTGTTAAAACATACTATAAACTGTGGTTGTCCACACCTGAGTTCAATAGGCTCGTTCGAGATGAACTGCGCCTCGCCTGTAAAGTAGACGAGAGCAGGCGGTAGCAGCGGGGGGCGGTGACAGAAAGCTGCGGTAAAGTCGGACAGTTTCCAGCCGATTCCAGCTCCTTCAGGCTGGACAGGAAGTGATGAAAACACTGTGGTGCGATTCCGATTTAAAAAAATATAATCAGACCCACATACCAGCTGGTACACAGTCTCCAGTTGTTTTAGTTATGACAGAGTAGCTGGCAAAGTGCTCTACATGAGACCTGTTGCGATTTAATGAACAACAGACTGGAGATGATCCGTGATCTGAACGGATTTATCTCTTTGACTTCTAAACTTAACTATCAGTCACACAGCATGTGTTCTGGACAGAATAAGTCTTTAAATCAGACAAATAGCAATTAAATCGCTCCGATTCAAAAACAATAAAAAGTTTATATAAAACGTCATCATGTTGTAAACCAATCAGGTGTTAAATCAGCTGAGAAGCCGGCGTTTCCCAGCATGCTCTGGGTCCGCCTGGCTCTTGCAGTCGGTGAAAAGCAACTGCGCCGCCTGCGTCTCAGAACTGCGGCCGCCTTGCTCTCGTGAGATTTCCGTTGCCCACGTGTGCATGACGTCAGAGCAAGTCGGGATCAAGTCGGACACAAATCTAAACGGCATGCAACGGGCGCCGATCGCGGTGATCGATTCTGCGCAGACCTGGCTCATCTCGAACGAGCCTATTATCTCTAGCCACACCCAGGCCTGATTATTGCCACACCTGTTCACAATCAAGGCATCACTTAAATAGGAGCTGCTTGACACAGTAAGGTCCACAGAAGATCCTTAAAAGCTACACATCATGCCGAGACCCAAAGAAATTCAGGAACAATTGAGAAAGAAAGTAATTGAGATCTTTCAGTCTGGAAGGGTTATAAAGCCATTTCCAAAGCTTTGGGAATCCAGCGAACCACAGTGAGAGCCATTATCCACAAATGGCGAAGACATGGAACAGTGGTGAACCTTCCCAGGAGTGGCCGGCCGCCCAAAATTACCCCAAGAGCGCAGCGACGACTCATCCAAGAGGTCACAAGAGACCCACAACAACGTCCAAAGAACTGCAGGCCTCACGTGCCTCAGTTAAGGTCAGAGTTCATGCCTCCACCATCAGGAAAAGACCTGGGCAAAATGGCCTGCATGGCAGAGTTCCAAGGAGGAAAAACCACTGCTGAGCAAAAAGAACATCAAAGCTTGTCTCAATTTCTCCACAACCATCTTGATGATCCCAAGACTTTTGGGACCGATGAGACAAAAGTGGAACTCTTTGGAAGGTGTGTGTCCAAGTATATCTGGCGTAGAAGGAACACTGCATTTCATAAAAAGAACTTATACCAACAGTAAAATGGTGGGTGGTAGTGTGATGGTCTGGGGCTGTTTTGCTGCTTCAGGACCTGGAAGACTTGCCGTGATAAAAGGAACTATGAATTCTGCTGTCTACCAAGAGATCCTGAAGGAGAATGTCCGACCATCTGTTCGTGTACTCAAGCTGAAACGAACTTGGGTTCGGCAGCAGGACAATGATCCTAAAACACACCAGCAAGTCCACCACCGAGTGGCTGAAGAAAAACAAAATGAAGACTTTGGAGTGGGCCTAGCCAAAGTCCTGACCTGAATCCTATTGAGGTTGTGGTATGACCTTAAAAAGGCCGTTCATGCTCCAAAACCCTCTAATGGAACTGAATTAGGACAATTCTGCAAAGATGAGTGGGGCCAAACTTCCTCCAGGACGCTGTGAAAGCCTCATTGCACGTTATCGCAAACGCTGGTTGCAGTTGTTGCTGCTAAGGGGGGCCCAACCAGTATTTAGGTTTAGGGGGGAAATCACTTTTTCACAGGGCCTGACGGTTTGGATGTTTTTTCACCTTAATAAACTTAAACACCCTTCATTTACAAATTGCATTTTGTGTTTACTTGTGTTGTCCTTGACTATTGTTTAAATGGGTTGATGTTCCGAAACACTTAAGTGTGACAAACATGCAAAGGAACAGGAAATGAGGAAGGGGGCAAACATTTTTCACACCACTGTAAATAACATCCCAGCAGCCTGGTCTAGACCTGCTCTTTATGGAAAGACTGGGAGATAAATAACATCCCAGGTCTGGTCTAGACCTGCTCTTTATGAAAGACCTGGGAGATAAAATAACATCCCAGAGTCTGGTCTAGACCTGCTCTTTATGAAAGACCTGGGAGATAAATACATCCCAGAGTCTGGTCTAGACCTGCTCTTTATGGAAAGACTGGAGATAAATAACATCCCAGAGTCCTGGTCTAGACCTGCTCTTTATAGAAAGACCTGGGAGATAAATAACATCCCAGAGTCCTGGTTAGGACCTGCTCTTTATGGAGAGACCTGGGAGATAATAACATCCAGAGTCTGGTCTAGACCTGCTCTTTATGGAGAGACCTGGGAGGATAAATACCATCCCAGAGTCCTGGTCTAGACCTGCTCTTTATGGAGAGACCTGGGAGATAAATACCATCCCAGAGTTCTGGTCTAGACCTGCTCTCTTTATAGACAGACTGGGAGAGAAACTGTTGTTGACATATTTAATTGAAACAGCGATGCTGAACTAGAATACAAGTCTACGTACCGACGTGTGCTCAGATATAGAAGTTATATAAAAATGCCTTTTTCTAAGCAAAACATTCAGTTTCTCTCTTTACCTCACCGGTGTTCGGCGGAGACTCGGCGGCGCTGGATAACGTTGAATTTTCTCTGCAGAGAAAGGAGAGAGACAGTTTACACTGCAGCCCGCGGTCTACCTGTCTGACGTTCACCTCCATTTCCTGAAATGTGACATTCCAGCTGTTAGCGGAGCGTTGGGCCGAGAGATGGTAGCGCCTGTCTGCAGAAGTACCTTTATGTAAAAGCTTTAAGCAAGATGAGCTTTTGTTTCCTCCTCTTTCTCCTTCAGTGGACGTGGACAGCAGCCAGAGGGACAGACAAGTAGTTTAGTTTATTTATTTGTTTATTCCGTCTATCTATAACCCACAACAGCCAAAACACTGATAACTAATATAAACCCCCCCCCCTCACAGTTTACAGTAACCTGGCTCTGACTCATGAAAAAAAAACATAGTAAGTAAAGACATACATAAAACCCTGCAACTGTGTGTTACTTTAGTTAGGTATGTAGGCCTGGGATGTTGCAAAAAAGCCTGTATATTACTATGGGGAGTATGCATTGTTAAGGATGTATAAGTTAAGTACATTTCAGCTGGAGTCCGATTTCATGCGGCAACACTGTTGACCCCATCAGTGATCTCTTTCTGTTCCCCATGCTTCTACGCCTAAACCTACCGTACATACAATGAGGACAATAAGTATTTAACACGCTGCTATTTTGCGAGTTCTCCCGCTTAGAAATCATGGGGGTCTGAAATTGTCCTCGTAGGTGCATGTCCACTGTGAGACACATAATCTAAAAAACAATTGACAATTTCAGACCCTCCATGTGTTTCTAAGGGGGAGAACTTAATAGCAGGGTGTTCAATACTTATTTTCCTCACTGTATATATCTAGGGGACCAAACGTCCTCTTTTGCCCGGACACGTCCACTTTTTACTCACGTAAAAGTATTTTTTTTAAAGCGATAAATGTCAAAAATGTTGCAAAACAGACACACAAGTTGTTGTTGTTTTTTT
>NW_022603724.1:0-32820 GCF_008692095.1 Etheostoma spectabile | reverse complement strand
TTAAACATCACTCACGCTGAATATCAAATCAACGTTTGAATGGTTTTTCTTTCTTTCAGTTTGTCAGTAAAGTTTTTAAAAATGATCAGATGATAACCTGCAGCTGGATTGTGTCTTTGTTCTCCCATCAGATGTCTGTGAACTGGAAACTGGACACAACACAGTAAACAGAAGATCAAACTGTCTGACACACCAGGAGGTGACGATGTGGAATGAAGGATCAGTCATATCCTGATCATCCAGACAGATTTGACCGCTGGCCTCAGCTGCTGTGTAGAGATGGTCCTGACTGGTCGCTGTTACTGGGAGGTCGAGAGGAGAGGAGAGGTTGATATATCATGAGTTACAGAGGAATCAGCAGGAAAGGAACAGTGATGACTGTGTGTTTGATTTAATGATCATTCCTGGAGTCTGGTCTGCTCTGATGAACATGGTTACCTCTTCTGGCACAATAACAGAAGAACAGTCCTCACTTCCTGCTCTGTCTCTAACAAATAGCAGTGTATGTGGACGTTCCTGCTGGCTCTCTGTCCTTCTACACAGTCTCCTCTGACTCACTGATCCACCTCCACACCTTCAACCACCATTCACTCAGACTCTCTATCCTGGGTTTGGGGTCTGCTCTGGTTCCTCAGTGTCTCTGTGTCCTCTGCAGGACTGAGAGTCTCTCCTGGGGACAGAAACACTGACTGAAGACCAGCTGCTGAAATCAAAGTTCAGTCTGTTCACCATCACACACACTCTGCACTGTGAAGCTGATCTGAGACTCAAACACAACAACATTCATCTGATTTCATCTCTGGTTATCAACATTTGAACTGTTTGACTAGAACACTTCATGATATGTCACATCTAAAAAATAATCAACTGTTATTGGTCACTATTATGTCCTTTATATTTTAAATCATATTGTAATATATTTAAAATGTGGAAAACAAATGTTTCTATAAACAAACATCATATAGTCTAATGTTTCTAAATGCTTTTAATAAAATCTATATCTAAAAAATGAACCCATGTGAACCCAAGGTTGTGTTTGTGTTTCAACTCCTAATTAAAAGGTAAGTTTCCGTCCCCTAAAGGTTCTGTTGTTGTCTCTGACAGACTCAGATATTATTCTAAGAGTCTGACAACATATGGGATGGATCCCTACAGAGATAGACCTTAGTTAAAGAGTAAGATCCTTTTAGTTTAACATGAAACAGAAATCACCATCACCAAACCCACCAGACTCCATGTAAATAATCACTACTTTAGTGTGTATAGAACAGCATATCTCCACCACTCCATGTAAATAATCACTACTTTCAGCGTGTATAGAGCAGCATATCTCCACCAGACTCCATGTAATAATCACTACTTTTAGCATGTATAGAGCAGCATATCTCCACCAGACTCCATGTAAATAATCACTACTTTAGCGTGTTTAGAGCAGCATATCTCCACCAGACTCCATGTAAATAATCACTAGTTTTAGCGTGTATAGAGCAGCATATCTCCACCAGACTCCATGTAAATAAGCTACTTTTAGCGTGTATAGAGCAGCATATCTCCACCAACTCCATGTAAATAATCACTACTTGTAGCGTGTATAGAGCAGCATATCTCCACCAGACTCCATGTAATTAATCACTACTTTTAGTGTGTATAGAGCAGCTATCTCCACCAGACTCCATGTAAATAATCACTACTTTAGTGTGTATAGAGCAGCATATCTCCACCAGACTCCATGTAAATAATCACTACTTTAGTGTGTATAGAGCAGCATATCTCCACCAGACTGCATGTAAAATCACTACTTGTAGCGTGTATAGAGCAGCATATCTCCACCAGACTCCATGTAATTAATCACTACTTTTAGTGTGTATAGAGCAGCATATCTCCACCAGACTCCATGTAAATAATCACTACTTTTAGTGTGTATAGAGCAGCATATCTCCACCAGACTCCATGTAAATAATCACTACTTTTAGCGTGTATAGAGCAGCATATCTCCACATTTATTTCAGCTTGAATGTGTGATACACCCTTAAGGGATAACATAATAACCAGCGTAGCGTTTAGTAGGAATTTCATATTTATTGGTAAGCAATATACGTAGCGGGGGAACAAAGAAAGCGGAACCAATGTGCGGGTATCGGTACACCCCGGGCCCAGGTGACGGACACTTTCCTCCTCTTTGGAGACGAGGATGGCGGTTTGTTTCCTCTCTCCCTGATGCCGTAATAGCTTTCCAGGTCGGTACTCGGTAACTATGACAACAGCCGTTTTCCTTCTGCCGTGTGTGTGGGGACTGAAGCTGTGGGGGGGAGTTATGGAGGTTATGATGGGGAAAGGCGAGCTAAAGACCGCGTTTGGAACCCGCGGGAAACGGGCTTGGTAAACAATAGAGCTCGCCAGCTAACAGTTTCTGGTTCACAGAACGTTCGTAATCATCTTCTTCTTCTTCTTCTTTTGACCTACTACCCCACTAACACAGAACGTTTAGAGAACGTTAGTTTTTGGTTCTCTAAAGGTTAGTTCGAACCAAACCAAAAGCTAACGTTTAGGGAACGTTCCCTCCTGGTTATAACGTTCCCAGAACGTTAAGAGAACCAACCAACGGTAACGTTCCCCTGCGGTTGCGCCGTACCTTCACACAACGTTCCCGTTTGGTTGTTTTTGGTTGTTCTGAGTTAGAAGTAGCATGGTTTGTCACTTGATTTATTCACTCAAAAATGATTTGACTTATAAAATTTAAGAAAGCATAACATTTATTTTAAGGCTGATATCAATTTAGCTTAAAATAGTACTTTTGTGCTTGACTTCGGTTTTTTAACTGTCTTCGTGAAACAACTTAAAAGAGGAATCTATCAATGGGACGATTTTCACAACTAAGATAATTCACTTCTTTATTCAGTTTGAAAACCGAACCGTTACAACCCCCCACCAGTAGGGGGCCGCTGCTCTGAGCAGACCGATTCCTCCGTTAGAAGAAGAGAAAGGACCAGGACGGACCACGCGGCTCAGCTCACGGAGAGGTAAGCGAAAATACTTTACAGTTTAATGATGTTGTGGTTGTAATGGGAGGGTTTGTGGTTTAACATTAAACTCTTTCCCTCGTATGGCTTTGTTATATTCCGGTTCTTGTCAGGTTGACCAAACATAAAAGTTTGGCTGAAGTCAACAACTAACTTTAGTTTTTCAACGTCGTCCGCCATTGTGCTATGCTAGTCATGCAGTGAGCTGCTCCAAATCTTTTCTTTTTAGTAAACTATTTGTGCACAAACCATGTTCTCAATGCTGAGTTTATGTGTTGAGCCCCAGGTGAGACTTGGAGTAAAGTCTCCTGCTGTGTCGAGCCTTCTTAGTGTTTTAAACATGTTGACTTGATGCTATCATAGAAGGACAACTAGCACTCCCGTTCAAAAGGGCGAGGCCAGAGTTGGGCTTTAAATGGACTGCTTAAATCTTTCCCTTTGTTTGCTGCTGTGCACGACGTTTCTGCTTTGTTGCATTGTAAGTTTTGTGTAATCATGTTAAAATGCTTTTGTTTATGTTACAAATAAGATATCCGTTTTCGGTCTTTTTTAATTAGTGTAGTACAGTACATAAATAAAGCCAAAATAATCAAAATCCTTAGTCCAGGTAGATAGGCAGCCATCTTGCAACGCACTTTAGCCAGTTATCGTCAAGCTGAGGGAAGGCTACAGCAAGGGACGTAATGTGTTGCTACACAGCTGCAGTACTGGCTTTACACTATGCATTTCTGTGGATGCTGTGTCTCCCCATTACAAAGTATCTGGGCTACAATGCAGAAATCTTGTCACGTACAATGTTTACACTGACTGTATACATTTAAATATTTTTGCAATCAGTACAAATTGTATGATCTGTTATTTCAGATGAATCCGGATGGAGACATTTGAGGAGAAGATGGATGAGCTGCTCATGCTCTACAGGAGCTCCATGTCACCTCCCTCTGCTCCAATCACAGCGTGCCATTTGCCCAACAGCAGCTGGGCCAAATATCCAGTTAAAAAAATATGGCTGTGTACAGGTAACCTATTGCTGCTATACTATATGTAAATAAATAATTTTCTCTGTATGGAACTGCTTTTCTTTCTTCTTTTTTTGCTCTACTGGATCACAAATGTTCTCTTAACATAGATTCCTACGCCAAAGCTGTGGACCGGTGTCGGCTGATAGACACGTCCAGCATCCAGACAGAAGATGAAGCAAGTGTCCAAAAAAGGCAGCGCCGACGCCCAAGGAGGTTTATGACAGATTCTTCAAGCGATGGTAAGACCTTTATTATAGACTACATTTTTTCACATATTTCAAATCACAGATTTTGCAATGGGTACACGCTATATGGTCTCTGTATTACAGATTAATCTGTTGCACGACCAGATAAACTGTCCAGGACGGAGCGTGCGTCTGGAAGCCCTGTCTGGAAGTTAAAATTTATGTATGCATTTATATAAAACAGTCATATTTCTTAACATGGAACCAATGACAGTCAACATGGTGCATATCATGTAATTGTTCTGATGTTTGTCTCTTCCTGTCTTTTTTCAGCTCAGCAGATATCACTTCCTCCACCACCTGCATGTAAGTTGTTTTAATATATATTTTGTCTGATATAAAAGAATAGGTTCATAATTTGTAATGGCATGTGCAGGCAACCTATCAACTTCATCTTATAAAAAAATCATATAATTTATTTTTATATGTATCAACGCCATGCAGGAAACCAGCTGGTTGCCCAGAGCGGGATGAGTCTTTAGTGACCCTACCACGGACTGCCACTTCATCTTGGGACCCAGTTAAAGGTACAGTTGCTTTGATTTTTGTATTTGCAAAGAAGTACAATTTAATGGCAAGGATCACTAGAGTAACACAACATTTTTGTTGTTTTAAACAGAAGAACTCACACAGAGGGAGGTGGCTCAGACATGGAGATCAAAATGAGAGGTAAGACTCAGGTTGCTCACGTGTTTGTATGTATGTATGTATGTATGGAGAGGAGGAACAATATGGAAATTAAGTGGCCATAGGCATGCCCTAAGACAAACACTATATAATTGCATAAAATCTAATATCTTAACTGAACTGACTTCTCTTACAACATGAGATTGTACAAGCTCTACACTGTATGCATAATCTGTTACTATATGTTTTACAGCAATTTTTCCGGTCAACCTTCGGTGGTTGTACTGGAGGTGATGCCATCCGCCGCATGCTGCTGATACAGTCCAGCCTGCGGGGAAGAAAGACAAAGAAAGCCTCCCAGGACCTGGCTGTATGCAGGGTTATAACAGGCAGGTTTTATTTTATTGTTCACATTAGTATTATGCTTAGCTTGGCTGACAAGAGGTTATAATTTGACTTATAACTTTGCTTCATTTGGACTTCTACTCTAGCGGCCTGCCAGAAAAACTTCCCTGCGCTGACTGCTGCAGAAGCGGAGGATTTGATTGGGCAAGTTCTGAAGTTTGCCCCACACAGATGGTAAATTTAAGTTCTTCTGCATTATGTTCATAAGAAAGTTCATAAAAAAAAATGTGTTAATGTGTTCATTCTTAGTATTACATGTCTAACTTTTGTTTATTTCTTTATAGGTCAGCTGAGAAGGACTGAGCCATGGAGCCCCTTTTTAACTTTTTTATGAATATATTTTTTTAGTGACTTATTTTGCACACACTTTACAAACCCATCTTTATGCATCTTGCACTACATTTACACTACATCCTTATCTTTGTTGTTTCGAAGTTTTGAAATGCCATCAAGTTTGCCTGTTCATTCCTTCCTACTAATATAACTTTTGTATGTATGTACGTGTGTATTTACAGTACATACATACACACAAAGAGTATGGGTGTTGTTTAAAGGTTAGGGGAATAAGCTTTTCTTAACGTTCTGGGAACGTTCCCTGAAGGTTTGTTTTGGTTGTAGTTTGGTTGTCTGCTGGTTTATTGGAAGGTTTTCTTAACGTTCTGGGAACGTTCGTTTTTGGTTACAGCGAACGTTCCCCTAACGTTAAGACTGATGGTTGCAACGCTAAGGGAACGTTCCCCTAACGTTCTCTAAAGGTTGCAACGTTAAGGGAACGTTCCCCTAACGTTCGCTAAAGGTTGCAACGTTTTCGGAACGTTCGCCTAACGTTCTCTAAAGGTTGTAACTTTTAGAGAACGTTAGGAGAACGTTCCGAGAACGTTCGCGATAACCAAAAACGAATGTTCCCGGAACGTTAAGAAAACCTTCCAATTAACCAGCAGACAACCAAACTACAACCAAAACAAACCTTCAGGGAACGTTCCCACAACCAAAAACGAACGTTCTCAGAACGTTCTGGGAACCAAAAATTGTTAGCTGGGTAAGGTCTTTTTGGTTGTGGGAACGTTCCCTGAAGGTTTGTTTTGGTTGTAGTTTGGTTGTCTGCTGGTTAATTGGAAGGTAGGTAGGTGGTTTTCTTAACGTTCCGGGAACGTTCGTTCTTGGTTACAGCGAACGTTAGCGGAACGTTCCCTTAGCGTTGCAACCTTTAGAGAACGTTAGGGGAACGTTCCCTTAGCGTTGCAACCTTTAGAGAACGTTAGGGGAACGTTCCCTTAGCGTTGCAACCTTTAGAGAACGTTAGGCGAATGTTCCCTTAGCGTTGCAACCTTTAGAGAACGTTAGCGGAACGTTCCCTTAATATTGCAACCTTTTGAGAACGTAAGGGGAACGTTCCCTTAGCGTTGCAACCTTTAGAGAACGTTAGGGGAACGGTCTCTTAACGTTCGCTGTAAACATAAACAAACATTACTTACCCGGAGGAAACGTTCCCTAAACGTTAGTTTTTGGTTTGGTTCGAACTAACCTTTAGAGAACCAATCGGGGTTGTATCGGGGTGGTGACCAGACGTCCCCGGTTCCCGGTCCCCTGTTTTGGTGACCTGTCCCCGGCTGGATCTGTCCCCGGTTTTCACTGTGACTGACAGACCCGATACTGGAATGAAAGAAAGAAACACTGACCAAACGGAGCAGATATAATAACCCCCCCCCCCCCCCCCCCCCCCAAATCACTGATTATTGACATGGAGTCTGGTGGTTTTTCGCTGACTTTTATGTTTTAAGAAGGATCTTAATCTTTAATAGGAAGGTCGACCTCCT
Organism: Etheostoma spectabile; assembly: GCF_008692095.1. Lineage (NCBI taxonomy): Eukaryota > Metazoa > Chordata > Actinopteri > Perciformes > Percidae > Etheostoma > Etheostoma spectabile. Next base: position 25,684 of record NW_022603724.1, on the reverse strand, counting down.
TAGAAATCCTTTCCATAATCTTGTCAGACATTTAGAATATTAATCTGAGTCTGTTAGCAGCTAAACGAGCTCTTTATGAACGTAAACACAAGCTGGACAATTATCTTATTAACTTCCACTGTAACTTGTTTCTCTGCTGCCTGAGATCTCGTTTAATACGGCATCATGTCAAAGGAAAATACTTCCTCAATAGTCTGAGGTGTAGTGGAGTGTAGTATGAAGTAGCAGCAGGGGGGGGTCTAGGATCAGACCTTGGGGGGGGGGGGGTGATCAGCCCCTAATGAGAACAGCTCTGAATTAAGCTCTATCTCAAGTTTAGCTTCAACATTTCAATTCTTTTTGGAATTTTTCCACCTTTTTTTACATTACTGTTGTTATTCAACTTAATTAAAAACCATTCCTACTTTTTTCAACTCTTCTCACTACTTCAACAACTTCTTACTGATTTAAGCAATTTATAAAGTTTAGCTTCAGCATACCTTTTTTTACATTAGTGGTGTTATTAAACTTAATTAAAGCCATTCCTACTTTTTTCTACTATGTTCTACTACTTAAGCTACTTCTTACTGATTTAAGCTTCTTCTTACTGATTTAAGCTTCTTCTTACTGATTTTAGCCATTCAACCAGGTTAGCTTCTGCAATTCATCTATTCAGCATTCCCACGCATTTTCTGCAGGAAATGCATTTTCTAGTCTGAGTCTGTTAGCAGCAAAACAAGCACTTTATGAACGTAAACACAAGCTGGACAATTATCCTATTAACTTCCATTGTAGCTTGTTTCTCTGCTGCCTGAGATCTCGTTTAATACGGCATCATGTCAAAGGAAAATACTTCCTCAATAGTCTGAGGTGTAGTGGAGTGTAGTATGAAGTAGCAGCAGGGGGGGGTCTAGGATCAGACCTTGGGGGGGGGGTCAGCCCCTAATGAGAACAGCTCTAGGTCTAGTGTCCCCGATTTAAGTTTTACAGATAAAATCATGACGTGTTTTGGAGGTAAATACTCTTCTGAGCGGAAAATGTCCCCGGATTTTGTCTGAGAAATCTGGTCCCCTTATATCATAGACAGTTAAAGAAATGGACCAACAGGTCCCGTTGCTCTCTCCCTGGTAATGAGTTATTGGTTTTTAACGTATATATTTAACGTATTACGGTTCTTAAATTGAAGTGAGACATGTTTCCACGAGGGGAACGTTGTTGTTGACGACTGTTTTCTGCTTTTGTGTTTGGGAGAATTTGTAATAAACAGAGATTTGTAGACGAGGACGGCGGTTCGTTCTCTCACTCACTGACTCCGTGATTCTGCTTTCCAGGGTTTCTCCTCTGAGAGTTAAGTAGTGAACCCCAATCAAGAACAATCATTGGTTACCACGGTTACTCGATTTTAACCCCCCCCCCCCTTTGGGCAAGTCAAGCTGGAGACCAGAGCAGGAAAGATGGAGGAAGAGGAGGAGGAGCCTGCAGCAGTGAAGGAGGAAGAGGAGGAGGAGGAGGAGGAGGAGGAGCCTGCAGCAGTGAAGGAGGAAGAGGAGGAGGAGGAGGAGGAGCCTGCAGCAGTGAAGGAGGAAGAGGAGGAGGAGCCTGCAGCAGTGAAGGAGGAAGAGGAGGAGGAGCCTGTAGCAGTGAAGGAGGAAGAGGAGGAGGAGCCTGCAGCAGTGAAGGAGGAAGAGGAGGAGGAGCCTGCAGCAGTGAAGGAGGAAGAGGAGGAGGAGTTTGCAGCAGTGAAGGAGGAAGAGGAGGAGTATGTGGTGGAGAAGGTTTTGGACCGCAGAGTGGTGAAGGGAAGAGTAGAGTTTCTGCTGAAATGGAAGGGGTTCTCAGAGTAAGGAGGAGTCTAGAATATTAATAATTGGTGATTTTGGTCCATACACACACACACACACACACACACACACACACATATATACAAATAACCTTTCACCATGGCAACAGATAAAAGGAATAATCCAAATTAGCAGCTAGAGTGAGAATGTATTTCCTAAAAAACAAAGTGTGAGGAGATGTTCTTCTGTCTGCACTCACCTTTCCAGTGAGGAGAACACATGGGAGCCGCAAGACCACCTGGACCTGGACCTGATCACCGAGTACCTGCAGAGACACCAGGAGGAGGAGGAGGAGGAGGAGGAGGAGGGCAGGAGGAAAGGTGTCAGGGAGGCCTCGGGAGACTCAGAGGAGCGAGGGAGCAAGAGGAAGAAGGAGGAGGTGAGTGAAGGAAAGAGGTTACTCCAGACTGAGGAGACCCAGAAAACTATTCTGTAGCTCGCTGACCTGTCATGGGTCTTACTGCCTCGGTATCTTCAGGAAGTGTTCTGCTGCCATGTGGAAGGTTAGAGAGAGACTAAAATACAAATTAAAAATGTTCTCACAAACAGTGATTTCTTTTTATTTTACAGCGAGGCGATGGTTCAGTTTAGTTCACTTTTATTGATACAGCACATTTAAAACCAGCCCTAGTTGACCAAGGTATCTTAACGAGCTAAAAACAAAACAAAGTGAACATTTCAACACAACAACCAACAGTAGAAATAAAAGAAACGGTCAAGGTGTCAAAGCTCAACTTGAGATGAAAGCCAGCGAATAGTAGTGGAGCTGAAGGACGGTGAAGGCTCGGTCATGATTGTGGCCAAAATGATAATCACGATATTTTGATCAATATTGCGATTATTCTCACGATTATTTCTTGATTTTAACCAAAACAAATTTATTTGTCACATAGGCTGTTTATAACTGCTTTCACATCCATATTATGTTACATTCCTCTTATGTTGAAGTTGTACAGTGGTGTGAAAAAGTGTTTGCCCCCTTCCTCATTTCCTGTTCCTTTGCATGTTTGTCACACTTAAGTGTTTCGGAACATCAAACCAATTTAAACAATAGTCAAGGACAACACAAGTAAACACAAAATGCAATTTGTAAATGAAGGTGTTTATTATTAAAGGTGAAAAAAAATATTAACCATCATGGCCCTGTGTGAAATCCAACGCAGGCACGGCTTAACAGACAAAATGGGTCATGTAACGCAAAATTAAACCATATCCATATAAACAGCATTGCAGCGGATGCGAGGACATTAGCACCAGTGCGTCCTAGAGGAGCTAACAGCTAACAGATGCTACTAGCTAACAACTAACAGACGCTACTAGCTAACAGACGCTACTAGCTAACAGCTAACAGACGCTACTAGCTAACAGCTAACAGACGCTACTAGCTAACAGACACTACTAGCTAACAGCTAACAGACGCTACTAGCACCGACTAGCACTGGTCACTGCTGTTGTCTGAAAAACAACAGACGGGACAAAATGTTGCGTTTACTGGTAAACTGGTAAACCTTGAGACCGACGTATAACTGACTGCTATCTGTTGAGTTGTCCTCCCGTCCCTCTGTCCTCTGTGTCTGTCTCCATGTAGAAACTAAGCTGCACGGTGCAGGGAACTACTCTGATTGGCTCATGAGCAGACAGTGGTATACGGAGCGGTAAATGCGCTATGCAAAAAAAAAAGCCTTCTATGAAATTACGCTTTAAAAAAAATTGCTCGATCACGCAAATTTGATCGTGGGAAGTCAAAATCGTGATCGCAATTAAATTCGATTAATTGTGCAGCCCTAGCAACAACCCAGGCAAATAGATTTGTACATTGTCTGCAAAACAGGGTTTAAGAAAGTTGTTCACTAACTCTCTCTCTCTCTCTCTCTCTGTGTCTCCCCCTGTCTGTTGCTATAGAAACAGAGAAGAGGAAAAGGACCAAAATGTCACCACTGTCAACACTGTGACAAATCCTTCACAACATCCGGACATTTAAATCTTCATCAGAGAGTTCACACTGGAGAGAATCTACACAGCTGTGATCAATGTGGTAAAACCTTTACAAGGAGGGATAGCCTGGTAGTCCACCACCGTGTTCACACCGGAGAGAAGTTGTACTGCTGTGATCTCTGTGGTAAAACCTTTACAAGGAGGGGTAGTCTAGTAGTCCACCGCCGTGTTCACACCGGAGAGAAACCGTACCAATGTGATCAATGTGGGAAAAACTTTACTCATAGTAGTAGCTTTAAATCTCACCAGCGCATTCACACTGGAGAGAAGCCGCACAGCTGTGAACATTGTGGGGAAACATTTTCTGAGAGCGGTAGCCTTAAATCTCACCAGCGCATTCACACCGGAGAGAAGCCATACAGCTGTGATATATGTGGTAGAGCATTTTCCCAGCTTGGTCACCTTAATACTCACCAGCGTGTTCACACTGGAGAGAAGCCGTACTCGTGTGAACACTGTGGGAAAACGTTTTCTGAGAATGGTCGCCTTAAATTACACCGACGTGTTCACACCGGAGAGAAGCCGTACAGCTGTGATCTATGTGGAAAAACATTTTCTCAGATTGGTAGCCTAAAATCTCACCAACGTGTTCACACTGGAGAGAAGCCGTATAGCTGTAAACACTGTGGGAAAACGTTTTCTCAGAGAACTAACCTTAAGTCTCACCAGCTCATTCACACTGGAGAGAAGACCTGGTCTGAAGTACTTTAGCTTTAAATAAGCAAAACTACAAAGAGACATATGAAAGAATCCCAAAAAAAGATGGAAAAATCTCCAAAAGGCATCAAATGTCAGATTAGACATTCGTATAATATGTCACAAAAAGTTGGATTTCATTTCCATCATTTACACTTTCAAAATAAAAAATGACGTCTGCAAAAGTTTTGGCCCCCTGCAGAGTTAACACTTTGTACCCCCCCCCCCCGCCCTTTGGCAAGTTACCAGCTTGGAAACGCTTCGTCTTTAATTCTTGTTGGAGGTATCTTCGCCCATTCTTCCTTTCTAAAGTCTTCCAGTTCTTTGAGATTTCTGCTCCTTTAAGGTCTATCCATAGATTTACATTATGTTGAGGTCAGGAGATTGTGAAGGCCATGGCAAAACCTTCAGTTTATGCCTCTTGATGTAATCCACCGTGGAGTTTGAGGTGTGTTTAGGATCATTATCCATTTGTAGAAGCCGTCCTCTCTTTAACTTCAGCTTTTTCACAGATGGCATCAAGTTAGCGTCCAAAATTTGCTGAAGTTGTATTGAATCCATTTTTCCTTCTACTGGTGAAATGTTCCTGCAACGTCCTGCTACGTCCTGCTACGTCCTGCTACGTCCTGCTACGTCCTGCTACGTCCTGCTGTGCCTTGTAATGCCGCACAGCGTCCTGCTATGCCATGAACTACTACAAAGAACTGCTACAAACTACTAATTTTTTCTATTTTTGTTATTGCCACTCTTCATTAACCCCAACCGGCCCGTCAGACACCGCCTACCAAGAGCCTGGGTCTGACCGAGGTTTCTGCCTAAAAGGAAGTTTTTCCTCGCCACTGTCGCACCGTTGCTTGCTCTGGAGGAAACTAGAACTGTTGGGTCCTTGTAAATTCTGGAGTGTGGTCTATCTGTAAAGTGTCTTGAGATAACTCTTGTTATGAATTGATACTATAAATAAAATTGAATGAGAACAGCTGATTGTATTTGGGGGGGGGGGGGGGGTTGCGAGCTTTTGGCTAATTCTGGGATTTTTAACCCATGTATAATCATTAGTTTTATTAATTGATCTGTCTTCTTCTTAAATAAACTGAACTGAGTTGAACTTTGACATTTAGTTTCTTCTTATTTTACAGATTTATTCTTTTTTATGACACTCTTATGACATCATACTTCAGTTTATCACAAACATTCAACATCAACACACATCTGGAGATACGTGGTTTTCATTGGACAAGAAGGGAAAAACCTGAAAAGTAACTAGAAGCTCCCCTTCAGAAGATGGCGTAGTGTTGTGTTGATGTTGTGCGTCCATGTTTGGTTAAAACCTCGGCCTCTGTATCGACCTCTCTTTCTTTCCCATGAGCTGATGTTTTTGAGGGATAACAGCTGATTCCCGTCCATGTTAATGTCTCCCATTCAGGTCTCAGCTCGCCCCCACCGGGGTCAGACCGTTCTCTTAATACATCCATGGGTCCGACCCTCCCACACCTTACACTTCTTCTACTTCTTTTTAATTTCGCGTTGCAACCAGAGAAGAAGAAGCAGCATACGTTGGCACAAAAAAGAAAGCCCAGGTCTGGTGTAGTGGTTATAGACGGTGGGATTTTTATTTTTATTATTTTTCTTCCTTTCAGTTTTCATTAGTAAACTTCTTTTTACTCAGTAACAATAGGATTTGTAATGTAGCAAAATACATCCTTCACCTTAAAATCAAGTACATTTTAAAAACTACTCGAAAAATACTCAACAAAACTGCTCAATACAGTAACGTAAGTAATGTATTTCCTTATTTTCCACCTCTGCCAATACCTCACTGTCCAGTGTGTATTAAATGAACCAAACTGAGTGAACAATGTGAATTTCCCCTCACCAGATATACGTATAAAGGGATGTCTTCTTCTACATCTGTGTTACTTCTTGACATTAATAGAATAATTCTACAACGTATGAATTTCTGGTGTCGATGTGCATTTGATCCGATGACGCCGTGACGTCTTCATAACTTCAGAGTCAGAGAGACGTCAGAACCAGTCCAACCTGGTCCCAGAGCCAGTCAGTGTGAGAGAAGTCCTCCATCAGGAATCTTTTAGTTTGCCTATTTATTTTAGAGACGGACATATATTTTTAAATATAAAAAAAATATATATTATTATTATTATAAGTATTTTTATTCATTAGCATGATAGTTGACGTGAGCCTTTACTTTGAAAAGTAAGACAGATGGCCTAATGTTTAAAGTATTTTTTTCCAGATGCAAGCTTTTATTTTGAAAAGTAGAAGCTCGGGGATGGCACCAGGCGGGGCGGCATGACATGGGACGCTCCAGGCTGCAGCCATACACTCTTGGACCCAGTCAGTGTGAGAGAAGTCCCCCATCAGATGATGGAGTTCTACTATCTGTCCACTAGATGGAGCTAACTGACCATCTAATGAGCTAAAGATCAGCAGCTTGTACAGCAGCAGGGATCTCTCCAAGTGGCCTCCGTGTCACATATACATCGACGTATACGTTGTACATTCAGCTTTTAATACTTACTACCTTGATACTTCCTCCACAACAGCCCCTGTTCCTCATGTGGCCCCTTGGGTAAATGAATTGCCCCCCCCCCCCCCCTTTCCCTAGGACAACGTATGTAGGAGACTGGCTAAATTAATTCACATTCATCTGCTCATACGGTACTTAGGTGTGTAGAAGTCTTCCTCTGGTCCTCCACTCCGTCCTGGGTTTCCTCTGGAGGACTTTTTTTAGGCACTGGAACAATAATTGAGTCTTTCCAAAGGCGAGGAACAGTGTGGAGATGTAAGACTTTTTTTTGCCGGACTTTTCCTTTGGTTTATGCCTCTGAAGAGTGTCAGACCTTGTTTCTGTCAACCTGGACTTTACCCTGCCCAGGGGCAACGTTATTAAAACTGACAACTCCTCACTAAAATCCTGAATATTAAAGCGATTATAGAAAGTGTTCAGCTCATTTGAGAGGACCAGGTCTGACATGCCATTGAGGGAGATCAGACACTTCTTAGGTTGCATCCCCATTATTGCTTTCACACCCTCCCATGCAGGACGTGAGTTGCCTGTGCTAAGGTTAGGGGTGTTAGGGGTGTTATGGGTGTTAGGGTTATGGGGGTTAGGGGGGTCAGGGTTAACCCTTACAGTTAGCTGTTAGCCACCGAGAATAGGATCACCAACTTTCGAAAAATAGGAGGTAACCATGGTAACAGTTATGTAGGTGATTCAAAGTAAATATTTGAGAAATGAAATGCAGCTCTGAGACAGAGGGGGACAGGACTGAAGGGGATCTGTTAGCGTGAGGACAGTTAATGACTCATTTAATATTACTGACACTCTCTTATTATTCAGATTTAAAACACAACTCATGAAAGAATCTGAAGTCTCTGATGTTTAATCTGTACTTCAGTAAAAGTACCAGTACACGCTACCAAAGTACTGCGTTAGTATACGTTCTGCTGTGAAGATGTTACCGACCTGCTGGTTGTTGTCTTGGTAACCGATGACTTCATCAGTCTGTTAAAGCAGATTCTTCATCTAGTTCTGTTTCCTGTCATTAGAAGAAGAAAAGCAGGGCGCCCGCCCCCCCCCCCCCCCCCCCCCCCATATATTGAGATTTACTCCTCGACACAGCGGGTCCGGGTTCAACTCCGACCGGCAGCATGTCAGCCCCCCCCCCCCCCCGTCCCTTTTAAGCCTTCAGCTGGCAATAAGGAATCCTGATGCTATAACACAACTTGTGCACTTATGATGAGCTCCTACTTATATAATGTTAACTTATTCATATATAAATATCTTATACATTTATATATTTCAGTACTTGACTTTTATCTAACATTTTCAGCTCATTATATATTATTATCCCTTGTTATTGGATAATATATATGATTCTAGATGAATTTATATTTATTTTATGTCCCACGGAGGCCACTTGGAGAGATCCCTGCTGCTGTACAAGCTGCTGATCTTTAGCTCATTAGATGGTCAGTTAGCTCCATCTAGTGGACAGATAGTAGAACTCCATCATCTGATGGGGGACTGGCTCTGGGATCAGGTTGGACTGGTTCTGACGTCTCTCTGACTCTGAAGTTATGAACTGGGACGGCGTCTTCACATCAAATGCACATCGACTTCAGGACTGACGAGGGACAACGAGCAGCTTCTTGTCTCCCAGTGTCTCCTGGACACATGAAGGAGGACCGGGTCTGGAAACTGACCTGAAGAGACTTCAGCAGGTGAGAATGTGACCAGAGGAGTCTGGAAATGTTTGATGAACAGAATCCCTTTGATTCAATCTGTTGGACTGGACAGAAGAACAGTTTCTTTCTGGGTTGTTCTTCAGATTTGTCTCGATAGACTATGATCCAGATGAGTGTCCATCTGAGTTAAAGGAGAGTGGTTGGAGAAGGATTAGCATGTCTTACTGTTGCTAGTTCTCAGGTCACAACAACAGCACAACGTCATCTGAGTTCACATCAGAGGAAAAACTGGTCGGACCGCTCTGATCCACTTGATCCAACACCCAGTAGTACTCTGACACGGAGTTGTTTGTACTTGTACTGCAGTACAGAATGAGCATCAGATCATTGTGTACTGCAGTAAAAGTACCGACATGATGAGATTGTCTTTGTGGTGCGTTCAGGTGTAAGCTCCATTTGACTGTTTGGAGCAGTTTTATATGATGCTGCAGTGATTCTTTTCTTTATTGATCAACCTGCTGATTATTTCTTTGTGTTTTTAGGAAGCACAGGTTCAGTTATTAGCTATTATCAATGGTATTTCATCAATATTAGTAAAGTTATCAAAATGTATATCTTGATCACTTTATCAAATTGAATAAATAATCAACGCATTTATTTACCTTTAGCAATACTGATCAATAAGTAATAATCCTTTTGTCATACTCCTGTGTGTGTGTCTGTGTGTGTGTGTGTGGGGGGGGGGGTGTGTGTGTGTGTGTGTGTGTGTGTGTGTGTGTGTGTGAGAATGAGGAAGATGACAACGTAACTACGCTGGTGGCTACACCACAAAAAAAACAGGGCGTGTCCAAACAGCTCTGATCAACTTGGCCGTGGGACATTTGATCTAAAACCCAGTAGTACTTTGACACTGAGTTGTGTGTACTTTTACTGCAGTACAGAGTTCCTGTATGATCATTCTGGACTGCAGTAAAAGTACCAACACATGACTTTGTTAGTACAAGTTAAAGTTCTGCCTTGAAATTGTTACTTTTGGTAAAAGGAGAAAAAGTTACAGAGTGCATTAACGTGTGTGTGTGTGTGTTTGTGTGTGTGTTTGTGTGTGTGTGTGTGTGTGTGTGTGTGGTGTGTGTGTGTGTGTGTGTGTGTGTGTGTGTGTGTGTACATCACAGTGCCAAGCTTGTGCACAATGCAGAATTGAATTGAGAATATCTCCTAAATAGTGATTTTGAGTTGATGTCAAATCAGCTGGAGAGCCGAGAAAACTCATGAACACTTCAGTCCATGCTGGTTAGAGAAGGGTTCCTCTGACATTTATTACCTGTTAGTTCAGACAGTTTGGAAGTTGCTGAAGTGTGACTGTGTGACTGTGTGTGTGTGTGTGTGTGTGTGTGTGTGTGTGTGTGTGTGTGTGTCATCACTAAAAAATGTAAGGACTGTCAGAACTGGTCAGACCGCTTGGTGCTACATTTAACTAAAACACAGACATCAGCAGCCTCTTATTTCCATAAAAATGGGATTGTGTTGCTGTGCTGTGTGTTCAGGTAGGAGAGGGGGCGGAGTCTGGAAATACAAAAACACACTTGGGTCAAAAGTTTTAGGGATTCAACTCTTCTGCTCTATCTCTATCTATAATGTGATGTTTTCAGATGAAAATCAGATTTTTGGGAGATTCCAGAGTTTTTGGACATCGGGGCAGAACAGAGTTACTCTGAAAATATTTTGCCAACAAATTCGAGGCTGTTTCATGTTAAACTAAAAGGATCTTAAATCTTAGATCTTTTGAAATTCTTTTATTTGTCTAATCAATCGCAACATCTCTGTTACGTCTGTGTGGTGTGTGTGTGTGTGTGTGGTGTGTGTGTGTGTGTGTGTGTGTGTGTGTGTGTGTGTGTTAGAATGAGGAAGATGACAACGTAACTACGCTGGTGGCTACACCACAAAAAAAACAGGGCGTGTCCAAACAGCTCTGATCACTGGCCGTGGGACATTTGATCTAAAACCCAGTAGTACTTTGACACTGAGTTGTGTGTACTTTTACTGCAGTACAGAGTTCCTGTATGATCATTCTGGACTGCAGTAAAAGTACCAACACATGACTTTGTTAGTACAAGTTAAGTTCTGCCTTGAAATTGTTACTTTGGTAAAAGGAGAAACAGTTACAGAGTGAATTAACGTGTGTGTGTGTGTGTGGTTGTGTGTGTGTGTGTGTGTGTGTGTGTGTGTGTGTGTGTGTGTGTGTGTGTAAGACAGGGCGTGTCTGTCTCAGTGTGTAAATACAAGGAGTGTCAGAACTGTTGAGACAGCTTGGTACATTTAATGGAACTAAAACACAGACATGTCCAACACTGAGACAGACTTGGTTTGACTGAAAGCTGTTTACACCGTCCATGTGTCCACTGTCCCAGAGACTCCGAGTCCTTCATGGACCTGCTCAGGGTGTCTGATGGAAAGAGCTGACTCACTGTTTTCTACAGCATCTGGGACATGTTGGAGAGGACTGAGAGACTAATGTGTCCTGTGATGAAAAGGTTGTCATAGTAACAGAGGTGATGTCTCCCAGCAGGTGTGGACTCTGCTATGAGTCAGTGTGAGGACAGAGAGGAGGGAGCCCCTCCCTCTAAAACCACTCTGTGGGGGGACCATGACAGCCAGACCAAAGCTCAGAGGTGAGATGATGATGGACTCTTCTCCATGTTAGAGCTCAGCACTCACATCACTCCTCCATCAGGATTCCCTCTCAATATCTAGTTAATAAGAACTTCTTACTGGAATACGCAACAAAGAGACAACCACTGCTTATCTACTGACATGAGACGCCATCTTTCATCACATTACATTTTGGTGAATAGGAACTCATCCACGGTCTTTGTTTGTATCAGGATGCAGCAGCAGAAACCTGGACCTGGACCCAGCTGTGTGTCCATGAAGAGTGACTGGTCTACGGGTCGTCTTATTAACTTTAAAGATGGACAAGCTGCTGGTGGAAGGTAAGAATTCAAAAATCACTTTTATGACTATAGCTCTCTTCATGACAACACAGACACAGGTTGGTTTATTGCTTTGCTTCTGTCATAAGGCTGATGCATCCACGCCGTGAGAACTACTGTATATGTATATATATATACAGTATATATATATGTATGAATGAACTTATTAAGCACGTCAAATAAATTAAACATTACAGAGGGAAATAAAACGTACAATTTGCACTTGGCGCGACTGAATAAAGCTTCACATGTAAGATGAAATACCTTGTTGGCTGCTTGTCCTGGAAAGAGGTTTGGAAATCCTTGAAAGGTCTTTACTGTTCACCTTGGCCAGTGTAACTCAAACTTAACCCCCCCAGCACCGTAACATGCGCTCACACTAGACCTCCCTGGGTCCAGTAACAAATTCCATCGCAGCGGAAACCACAACAGGAAACTTTAGTTCTGTGAAAATCAATACATAATAGACCAAATCTTTAACTATTACATCTACAGTACTTTACATTTAACACATTTCCTATTTGAGACAATAATATAAATATAAATATACTATAAATTTACTTTAAATTGTGCATTAATTATGTGTGCGTCATAACACATCACATATTTAAACAGTACTTACAATGACCCTCCTGAGAAGAAGAATCAGATCTTGATCCAGATCTTTCTAGTCAAATAAGAGACAATGACTGAGATGAGTCAACTCAACCCTGACCCTCTATATATGTGCGCCTGCTCTACCAAACGAGCTGACCGGCCACAAACAGAGTAGTTTTTGAGTATGAGTTGAGATGAGCACACAATAGCAACTCATCCACGGTCTTTGTTTGTATCAGGATGCAGCAGCAGAAACCTGGACCTGGACCCAGCTGTGTGTCCATGAATAGTGACTGGTCTATGGGTCATCCTGTTACCTTTAAAGATGGACAAGCTGTTGAAAGGTAATCATTTCAAAGTGAACTTTATTATCTGACTCTCTCAGAGCTTCATGGTCTAGGTTTGACATAAGGTGATTTTAATCTGATGCCAGTGATACCAGGACCAGAACCACCAGACAGGTTAGCACCACCCAGCATGACGATTGTAATTGGTTTAAAATAATGCCAATAAACCAGAGAACATTTTTCCATCCCAGAATTTGGTGTGGACTAGTCAGACCTTCCTTTGCAGCCCTGTTGGAGGAAGATCTGACAATGTGAGAATAAACACTGGACTCCTCCTGCCTGTCCGTTGCCCTTCAGACCACAGTCCTGATGACGATGCCCAATCCTAGTCCTGTACCTCATAACCCTCCTCAAGAGCCACAGTTGCCATTGTGTCATCCTCAGGACTGTGCACAGATCATTAAATGTTGTTAAACTTGATGTTTTCTCTACAGAGTTCACCAGGAGAGTTCAGAGGGCCTCGGTGGTCAGTCTGACCTGCAGCAGCACACAGACCTGGACTCCATATTTATGGTGTGTACATATTAAAAGAACATACTCATTATTATCTACAGATTAAATGATGAACTACCATTCAGATCCCAATAGTCTCCATGCTGCTCTTTTCAAACCAGCAGGCCTTCAGACTGAGAGATGAATCACATGTTGAGTTCTTTAAACTAAATGTTGACTTTATCATTCTGGTCCAGCTGCTGGAGGAGAACATCCTCACTTTTATAAAGAACGAGCTGAAGAAGATTCAGAAGGTTCTATGTCCAGATTACCCAGAATGCTTAGAGAGTCAGAGGGAGGATGAGGAGGTTTTAGAGGGTGAGGATGAAGAGCAGAGGAGGAGGAGCAGAGAAGCATTTCTGAAGATCACACTGCACTTCCTGAGGAGAATGAAGCAGGAGGAGCTGGCTGACCGTCTGCAGAGCAGTAAGAGGATTTTAACACATTTAAAAATGGGACATTTACTAATGTCTGAAAAGATGCAATAAAATATATACTTATTATTTGAATGTTGAAATATGTTCTTTGACTTATTGATTTTTTTTGTTGTGTGTTCATTCAGGAAGTCATTCTGGAGTTTGTCAGCGTAAACTCAAGACTAACCAGAAGATAAAGTTCCAGTGTGTGTTTGAGGGGATTGCTAAAGCAGGAAACCCAACCGTTCTGCATCAGATGTTCACAGAGATCTACATCATGGAGGGAGGGGCTGCAGGGGTCAATGAAGAACATGAGGTCAGACAGATTGAAACAGCATCCAGGAAACCAGACAGACCAGAAACCATAATCAGATGTGAAGACATCTTTAAAGCCCCACCTGGAAGAGAAGAACCAATCAGAACCGTGATGACAAAGGGAGTGGCTGGCATTGGGAAAACAGTCTTAACACAGAAGTTCACTCTGGACTGGGCTGAAGGCAAAGCCAACCAGGACATCCAGTTCATATTCCCATTCACCTTCAGAGAGCTGAATGTGCTGAAAGAGAGAAAGTTCAGCTTGGTGGAACTTGTTGATCACTTCTTTAGTGAAACCAAAGAAGCAGGAATCTGCAGGTTTGAAGAGGTCCAGGTGGTCTTCATCTTTGACGGTCTGGATGAATGTCGACTTCCTCTGGACTTCCTCAACACTGAGATCCTGACTGATGTTACAGAGTCCACGTCAGTGGGTGTGCTGCTGACAAACCTCATCAGGGGGAATCTGCTTCCGTCTGCTCGCCTCTGGATAACCACACGACCTGCAGCAGCCAATCAGATCCCTGCTGAGTATGTTGACATGGTGACAGAGGTCAGAGGATTCACTGACCCACAGAAGGAGGATTATTTCAGTAAGAGATACAGAGACAAGAAGCAGGCCAGCAAAATCATCTCCCACATCAAGACATCACGAAGCCTCCACATCATGTGCCACATCCCAGTCTTCTGCTGGATCACTGCTACAGTTCTGGAGAAGGTGTGGGAGACCAGAGAGGGAGGACAGCTGCCCAAGACCCTGACTGAGATGTACATCCACTTCCTGGTGGTTCAGTCCAAACTGAACGTTAAATATCATGGGAAATCTGAGATAGATCAACACTGGAGTCCAGAGTCCAGGAAGATGATTGAGTCTCTGGGAAAACTGGCTTTTGAGCAGCTGCAGAAAGGCAACCTGATCTTCTATGAATCAGACCTGACAGAGTGTGGCATCGATATCAGAGCAGCATCAGTGTGCTCAGGAGTGTTCACACAGATCTTTAAAGAGGAGAGTGGACTGTACCAGGACAAGGTGTTCTGCTTCGTCCATCTGAGTGTTCAGGAGTTCCTGGCTGCTCTTCATGTTCATCTGACCTTCACCAACTCTGGAGTCAACCTGCTCGCAGAAGAACGAACAACCTCCCGGGTACTTGAAGTCTTCAGATTCAAACCTAAATTAAACCATCTCCATCAGAGTGCTGTGGACAAAGCTTTACAGAGTCCAAATGGACACCTGGATTTGTTCCTCCGCTTCCTCCTAGGTCTGTCACTGCAGACCAATCAGAGACACCTACATGGTCTGATGACCTATGTTGGAAGTAGCTCACAGACCAATCAGGGAACAGTTGAGTACATCAAGACGAAGATCAGTGAGAATCTGTCTGCAGAGAGAAGCATCAATCTGTTCCACTGTCTGAATGAACTGAATGATGGTTCTCTAGTGGAGGAGATCCAACAGTCCCTGAGTTCAGGACGTCTCTCCACAGATGAACTGTCTCCTGCTCAGTGGTCAGCTCTGGTCTTCATCTTACTGTCATCAGAAGAAGATCTGGACGTGTTTGACCTGAAGAAATACTCTGCTTCAGAGGAGGCTCTTCTGAGGCTGCTGCCAGTGGTCAAAGCCTCCAACAAAGCTCTGTACGTGCATACACACCTATTCAGATTGAATGTTTTTTCTTTAATTATAATCTGTTTTTGTTTGCTTGAAGTGGTATTCTTAAGCACTGCTGATTCCATTTCAGGCTGAGAGGGTGTAACCTGTCAGAGAGAAGCTGTGAAGCTCTGTCCTCAGTTCTCAGCCTCCCAGTCCTCTAGTCTGAGAGAGCTGGACCTGAGTAACAACAACCTGCAGGATTCAGGAGTGGAGCAACTGTCCTCTGGATTGAAGAGGAAACACTGCAGACTGGAAACTCTCAGGTTGGTGTTAAGTTAAATAAAAAGTATCACTCTCTGAGCAGTTATTTTCTTCCTGTTAATTATCTGATTGAATTTTTATTGAATCTCTTTCAGACTGAGTGGCTGTACATTGTCAAAGAGAAGCTGTGAAGCTCTGTCCTCAGTTCTCAGCTCCCAGTCCTCTAGTCTGAGAGAGCTGGACCTGAGTAACAACAACCTGCAGGATTCAGGAGTGAAGCATCTGTCCTCTGGATTGAAGATGAAATACTGCAGTCTGGAAACTCTCAGGTTGGCACTCTGCTATTTGAAAATTATGAAATGAACCTCAACAGTGTTTCCCACATTATACAAAGCAATATGTGGCGCACGGTGTCTGACCAGGGGGTGGAGGGAATACTTATTTTCATAACATTTACGTATCAATAAATGAGGAGGACACGCTGTTGGATGCTGTCCTCCGCTCCTACTCTTTCTTCAATGCCAAGCACATCGATCTCTTTCTCTCCCTGACCCTGTCTTTCTCCTTGAGCAGCACTGGTTGAAGGCTGAAAATATTGTAAACAAATTAATAACATAACTAATTACATTGGTCGGACTGTTCAGCTCTGTTTCAGACTGGCTGGTCCTCATCCTCAACACGTGCCTTTTCAGTCACAGAAAATACTTTTCAATATTCATCTGGATTAAAGCAGCAAACATTCAGTGTAAGAGTACAAAAATGACATAACATTATCTATAATAAGTCTATGTGATTCACAGCTGCTACATAGTGTTTTGACCACAACAACCCAACTGCATTTTACCGCAAACTTGCGAGTAGTTAAAGCAGCCACAAACGCTTGTTTGATAAGACTCAGATCGGGACTCCAACAATAACAAACTGACAACATTGTATTGATATAATCTGAGCTCCGGCGGCAGCGTCACAGTTAAGAGCAGGAACACAGCTTTGCCTCAGTGCTGCGCTGGACAAAATAGTATTTGCGGGAAGCATTACTGTAACTTGTTTATTCCTTAATATACTAATGCTTGGATGGCCTTTCTATTGAATCTCTTTTAGGTTGAGTGGCTGTACATTGTCAGAGAGAAGCTGTGAAGCTCTGTCCTCAGTTCTCAGCTCCCAGTCCTCTGGTCTAAGAGAGCTGGACCTGAGTAACAATGACCTGAAGGATTCAGGAGTGGAGCTGATGTCTCCTGGACTGAAGAGTCCACACTGCAGACTGGAAACTCTCAGGTTGGTGTTCAGTTAGGAAGTGAGTAACTTTAACTTTATCTGCTTATGGGGAAACCAGACCGAATGTTCTGCTCTTTATTAAACTTTTATTGTATAGTGGGAATTGTTATTTTTTAACACAAGAATGATCAATCAATTTATTTATACTTTTGAATGTAACAACTGCAAAACAATTACAAACATGGTTAATTTCTCTCTCTATCTCTCTCTCCCTCTACTGGATAATGACATTTTCAAGTAGCTACACAACATTAGTTCTTGTTGTGTCCAGCTGGACTGTAAAGCCCCGCCCATTTCTAGCACTCAAAGTAATTGTTAAGTATTGCTCTTGGGAGATGGCCCAAGTTGTACCTGAATTGTCATGACCAACTGTGTGTGTGTGTGTGTGTGTGTGTGTGTGTGTGTGTGTGTGTGTGTGTGTGTGTGTGTGTGTGTGTGTGTGTGTGTAGTCTCTCATTCTGTATAATCTCAGAGGAAGGCTGTACTTCTCTGGCCTCAGCTCTGAGCTCCAACCCCTCCCATCTGAGAGTGCTGGACCTGAGCTACAATCATCCAGGAGACTCAGGAGTGAAGCGGCTTTCTGCTTTACTGGAGGATCCAAACTGCAGACTGGACACTCTCAAGTATGGATGGACAAAGACTTATTTATTTTTTGTCACTAACTAAGAAACTCTGGTTAATGTTCAATGGAGGATCTAAAACAGTAAATAAGAAAACACAACATAATATTACTCGTTTTAAAAATAGGCACTTTTCTGTGTTTTTCACCTCTCCTTCCTGTTAAAAGACAGACAGTTCTTCTGTCCAATCACGATGGTCCATCCTCTTCTAGATAGGCCCTACCTTTCAGGTAGAAGTTAATGCCGTTGTGTTTAATGATTTGTTGAAGTGTTTTCCTATTTGCTGTTGTGATTTGCACTTCGGGCCACTGTAGAGATTAATTTGGCATTAACAAAAACAGTTACATTTTTCGAAGGTAAGTTACCTTTAAAATTAAATCAAACTCTTTTCTTTCTCTCATAGGAACACACCAGAGTTAACCAATGCCTCAGACCATTTTAGGGTATCAAATTTAAAACAAAAATAATAATTGTGTGCACATCCCACCTTGTGGCAGGTGCAGGACAAATGAAAAATACTGAAGTAAATTAATAAATAAAATTGAGCCCTGCTAATTTCTAGCACTCAAGGTAATTGTTATGTACTGCTCCTGGGAGATGGCCAAGTTGTACCTGAATGTTCATGACAAACCGTGTGTGTGTGTGTGTGTGTGTGTGTGTGTGTGTGTGTGTAGTCTCTCATTCTGCATGATCTCAGAGGAAGGCTGTACTTCTCTGGCCTCGGCTCTGAGCTCCAACCCCTCCCATCTGAGAGTGTTGGACCTGAGCTACAATCATCCAGGAGACTCAGGAGTGAAGCGGCTTTCTGCTTTACTGGAGGATCCAAACTGCAGACTGGACACTCTCAGGTATGGACGGACCAAGACTTCATTTTATTTTTTAAAATAAAACCCCCTGTAATTATTTTTACAGTGGTTCTCAATCTTATAACACAAATACAAACATGTATTCAAAGTCAGAGGTCTGGAAAGTATGGTGGCCCTGAAGTGCAAATCACAATAAAGAAAAAAATCACAATGGCAAATAGGAAAATACAATGTCAATATAATCATGTTTTCAAAATAGCCGCTTTTCCGTGTTTTTCACCTCTCCTCCCTGTTAAAAGACAGTTTGTCTGTCCCATCAGGAGGATCCTTCCTCTGCTAGATAGGCCCTACCTTTCAGGTAGAAGTTAATACCGTTGTGTTTAATGATTTGTTGAAGTGTTTTCCTATTTGCTGTTGTGATTTGCACTTCAGGGCCACCGTAGAGGTTCAATTGGAATTTTACAAAAACAGTTACATTTTACGAAGGTTAGTTATCTTTAAAATCAAATCAAACTCTTTTCTTTCTCTCACAGGAACACACCAGAGTTAACCAATGCCTCAGACCATTTTAGCATATCAAACTTAAAACTAGAAATAATAATAATTGTGTGCACATCCCACCTTGTGGCAGGACAAATAAAGTAAAAATCAGATTTCATGCATCATACATTCCAGCTGAGTATTCATTTTTCCTAGTTTTGCTTTTATAGCGATACAGGTAGCTGAAATTTGGTAACAATACCTAACGGGACCTTTTTGGGCAGTTTACTTTTCTTTGACTAAATAATTAAATTAAATTGTAAAGACAAACCTATTCACATGTCTACCTATTCACTAACCTATTCACATGTCATGTCAGACCAAACTAAATAAATCCCCTCCAGTCTGTCAGTCTGTCTCCAGGGCATAGAGAATGCTGTTGTCATGTCTCAGAGTAAAGCCGCCTACACATGATGGGGGGCAGAACCCCTCTGCACCGCCCGCTCCATTGATTTCCAGAGAGTAAATTGCGTATCATGTGTAGGCGGCTTAAGTGTAACCACACCGTGACAGCTTTAGCAGCATTGCCCTGACTTTGACTTGAACAAGCTGCAGAGTCCACGTAGTCTCACTCCGTCTCATTTCACAATATGATGGTTAAACCTTCAATTACCCACAGCCCTGGAGGATGAAGTGGATTGTGTCTTTGTGTCTTCTTGCAGGGTGGACCATGGTGGACCGCATAGACTGAGACCTGGTCTGAGGAAGTGTGAGTGTGTTTTAAGTTTGCTCTAAAAGAACTCAGCTGTGTGTTACACTAGTTTAACCCCTTCCTGGTGCTGGAAGTATAATATGAGATGAGGTTACTTATTATGGTGAATTGGCTAAATCTCCCTTTACCAGTGAATGTTGTTATTATAGGCATAGGTAACTATAAAAAAATAATCAACAAACAATAATGCGGTGCCTCCACTGTGGAACTACTTAACTCACTATGAGCTATATTGGTATTTCAAAAGTGAAAAACATGTAATGTCTGCAACACTGCTTTAACACAGTGAAGATGTAAGTTGAGGATGCGTCACTTTGCAACAAGTAGCAAAAGTAACGAGAGACTTCTGTAATGTCAACACAGTGAAAATGGACCTACTTAACGAAGTTGGTTCACTGTTGGCTACAAGTTAGCATCAAACACAACAAAGGCTGTTTTGCTCAGTTGAAGGGCATTTTGAGCAAATTTTAGCAAACAAACTAAACTAGACTGCTAAAAAGTGGATATAATTTTGAAATTTCAGTATGACACGTTATGATGTTAACCGTTTGAATCTGAACATGCATGACTCACATCTACACTCAACTCACATCGGCAGTGAGAATCACTTCCAAAGCAACAACGCAGCAGGCAGCTTAGCTTTTTTATTGTAGTTACCCAGTTATGAAATGAAACACCATTTATAAAAAAAATACACACGTTGTTTATATTTATCTAACAGTATCTATGTAGGTCCCTACACTTGATTTTTTTTGGGGGGGATTTTCTTTCCTGAAGTACGAAGATAAATTTCCTACGATATTAATTTCTTTTTTTGCTGGAAAGATGTTAGCATTTAATTAATTAATTTAAAATCCACAAACAGAACAAACTGAACACGTTGATCTAACAGAACTAATAAATACATAAATACATGAATCAACAGTCGAGCCAACAGAAAGCTAACTTTGGTTCTTTATTTTTTATTCACACATAAGTTGTGTTCAAGTAACCTTCAGTTTTCTTCTCTGGATGTTTTTAATAAATAATAATAATAATAATAATTATAATACATTTTATTTAAAGTTGCCTTTCTTGGCACTCAAGGACACCGCACAGGGAATTCATACATTATGAACAGCAAAAAAATACTGGCGGTGCTAGCCGACCGGGCTAGGACCAGATGGACTTAACTCCTGTTGAGCTGCCATGGTGGAAACTCCGGCGGGACCCTCGGTGGCTGCATCTCCGGCGGGACCCTCGGTGGATGCATCTCCGGCGGGACCCTCGGTGGATGCATCTCCGGCGGGACCCTCGGTGGATGCATCTCCGGCGGGACTGGACGGCGATGTCCGGGTGGAGGTGGAGATCCTGGTGCAGGTCAACAGCCGAGTAAAGCGAGCAGCGGCAGCAAGCTGTGCCAGTGTGGACTCAACGGTCCCTGTCATGTCAATCTCAACCCCAAATGAGAACAAAACACGGTGGAGGGAAGACAAAAAATGCGTTGCCACGTGTAACTTCAGCTAAGGATGAACATCAACCAATACCATCAACGTTTCCGTGAGGAAAAAGCAAAAAAAAGCAAAATCACCGAAAACAAACATGCCAGACGGAGCGGCGTCAATCTCGCCAGCGTTAATAAATAAGCATTTAAAAAACTCACAGTCCATGAACACACCACGGCATAATTAATGTCCCAAAGATGTTTAAAAGGTGAATAAAGTGAGTTGAGGTAGATTTATCTTCCAGTTCCTCCCTGATGGGAGACCTGGTATCAGATATACCACACAGACACAAACATACCATAAATCCTCATTTTTCATCCATAAACTGGTATTTCTATAACTGAACATCAGCTAATAGCAGTTTAAGAAAGCAGATGGTTTAGAGCTCCCAGGGGAGGGGCCAGACAAAGAATGGTTTAAATCTCTAATGGAAGAACAAGGAAGGGATAGAGGGACCCCGCCCGGTGGAAGGTCTACTCCAAGGTGCTGGAAAGGAGGGTTCGGCCGATAGTCGAACCTCGGATTGAAGAGGAACAATGCGGATTCGGTCCTGGCCGTGGAACAACGGATCAGATCTTTACTCTCGCAAGGATCCTGGAGGGAGCCTGGGAGTATGCCTAACCAGTCTACATGTGTTTTGTGGATCTGGAGAAAGCGTATGACTGGGTCCCCCGGGAGAAATTGTGGGAGGTGCTGCGGGAGAATAGGGTGAGGGAGTCCCTTCTTAGGGCAATCCAATCTCTGTATGACCAAAGCGAGAGCTGTGTCCGGGTTCTCGGCAGTAAGTCCGACTTGTTCCAGGTGAGGGTTGGCCTCCGCCAGGGCTGCGCTTTGTCACCAATCCTGTTTGTAATGTATATATGGACCGGATATTGAGGCGTAGTCGGGGCGGGGAGGGGTTGCAGTTCGGTGGGCTCGGGATCTCATCGCTGCTTTTTGCAGATGATGTGGTCCTGATGGCGTCATCGGTCTGTGACCTTCAGCACTCACTGGATCGGGTCGCAGCCGAGTGTGAAGCGGCTGGGATGAGGATCAGCACCTCTAAATCTGAGACCATGGTTCTCAGCAGGAAACCGATGGAGTGCTTTCTCCGGGTAGGGAGTGAGTCTTTACCACTAGTGAAGGAGTTTAAGTACCTTGAGGTCTTCGCGAGTGAGGGGACCATGGAGCGTGAGATTGGTCGGAGAATCGGAGCAGCCGGTGCGGTATTACATTCTGTTTATCGCACCGTTGTGACGAAAAGAGAGCTGAGCCAGAAGGCAAAGCTTTTGATCTACCGGGCAATTTTCGTTCCTACCCTCACCTATGGTCATGAAGGCTGGGTCAGGACCGAAAGAACGAGATCAAGGGTACAATCGGCGGAAATGGGTTTCCTCAGGAGGGTGGCTGGCGTCTCCCTTAGAGACAGGGTGAGAAGCTCAGTCATCCGAGAGGAGCTCGGAGTAGAGCCGCTGCTCCTTCGAGTCGAAAGGAGCCAGTTGAGGTGGTTCGGGCAGCTGGTAAGGATGCCTCCTGGGGGGGTCCCTAGGGAGGTGGTCCAGGCACGTCCAGCTGGGAGGAGGCCTCGGGGAATACCCAGGACTAGGTGGAGAGATTATATCTCCAACCTGGCCTCAGGATCCCCCAGTCGGAGCTGGTTGATGTTGCTCTGGAAAGGGAAGTTTGGGGTCCCCTACTGGAGCTGCTTCCCCCGCGACCCGACACCGGATAAGAGGACGAAGATGGATGGACTTTATTCAGTTGATATTTAGTTGATTTGGATCATCAGCTGTCCTCATCGGGTCAACCCGAGGACAAGAAGCTGGACATTGTTGACATGTTGACTCTCATGTTCAGGAACTCTTCATGTTGTTAGAACTGGATTGTTAAATGGAATGGGGCGGCTGGGGCTCAGTGGTAGAGCGGTTGCTTGCCAATTGGAAGGTTGGTGGTTTGATCCCCGCCCCTGCAGTCATTGTCGAAGTGTCCTTGGGTAAGACACTGAACCCGGAGTTGCCCCCGGTGCTGTGCATTGGAGTGTGAATGTGTGTGAATGTTTATCTGATGAGCAGGTGGCACCTTGTACGGCAGCCCCGGCCACAGCGTATGAATGTGTGTGAATGGTGAATGTATCCTGTAGATGTAAAAGCGCTTTGAGCAGTTGTTAAGACTAGAAAAGCGCTATATAAATACAGCACATTTACATTTAAACATCACTCACAGCTGAATATCAAATCAACGTTTGAATGGTTTTCTTTCAGTTCTTGTCAGTAAAGTTGTTAATAAATGATCAGATGATAACCTGCAGCTGGATTGTGTCTTGTTCTCTCCATCAGATGTCTGTGAACTGGAACTGGACACAAACACAGTAAACAGAAGACTCAAACTGTCTGACAACAAGAGGAAGGTGACAGGTGTGAAGGAGGATCAGTCATATCCTGATCATCCAGACAGATTTGACCGCTGGTCTCAGCTGCTGTGTAGAGATGGTCTGACTGGTTGCTGTTACTGGGAGGTCGAGAGGAGAGGAGTGGTTAATATACAGTGAGTTACAGAGGAATCAGAAGGAAAGGAGACAGTAAACTGTGGTTTGGATGGAATGATCATTCCTGGAGACGTTTGCTTGTATGAACATGGTTGCTCTGTCTGGCACAATAAGAGAAGAACAGTCCTCACTTCCTGCCTGTCTCTAACAGAGTAGCAGTGTATGTGGACGTTCCTGCTGGCTCTCTGTCCTTCTAACACAGGTCTCCTCTGACTCACTGATCCACCTCCACACCTTCCAAACCACATTCACTCAGCTCTCTATCCTGGGTTTGGGGTCTGGTTTGGTTCCTCAGTGTCTCTGTGTCCTCTGCAGGACTGAGAGTCTCTCCTGGGGACAGAAACACTGACTGAAGACCAGCTGCTGAAATCAAAGTTCAGTCTGTTCACCATCACACACACTCTGCACTGTAAGCAGATCTGAGACTCAAACACAAACAAACATCATTGATTTCATCTCTGGTTATCGACATTTGAACTGTTTGACTAAAACACTTCATGATATGTCACATCTGAAAAACTAATCCACTGTTATTGTCACTATTATGTCCTTTATATTTTAAATCATATTGTAATATATTTAAAATGTGGAAAACAAATGTTCTATAAACAATCCTCATATAGTCTAATGTTTCTAAATGCTTTTAATAAAATCTATACGTTTCATCAGTTGTTTATTTGATCATATCATATTTCATTCATCAGTGTCTCTCTTTACTGAGATTGATACACCCCTCCCCGATAATAAGCTATAAACCTATTCCCACACCTATATATTTCCTTGACATATTGCACCATAAATTAATTATGTCTGGTCTGGTCCTCAGTGTCTCTGTGTCCTCTGCAGGACTGAGAGTCTCTCATGTGGACAGAAACACGGATGAAGACCAGCTGCGAAATCAAAGTGTCAGTTATGTTCACCATCACACACACTCTGCACTGTGAAGCAGAGCTAAAAAGATCCGTCTACTCATGTTTTTAGCCTCACAAAGTCATAATTAAAAGTCAAAAGTATAACTTCTGGGGGTGGGGGCGGGGGTAGTAGCTCAGTCCGTAGGGAGTTGGGTCGGGCTGATTATTCATCTGACTTGTTAGAAGAACGGCATGATCGACTTGGTTTAAATGTCGGGGATGTGGAACACTTAATGCAAAATGAGTTCAATAACAAAACAAGGCCACATGTGATATTTGATGAGTATTCTTTCCTGTTGTGTCTGTGTTTCCACTCCTAAGTAAAAAGGTAAGTTTCCGTCCACTAAAGGTTCTGTTGTTGTCTATGACAGACTCAGATTATTACTCGAAGAGTCTGACAACATTTGGGATGGATCCCTACAGAGATAGACTTTAGTTAAAGGGAAGATCCTTTTATGTTTATACATGAAACAGAAATCACCATCACCAAAACCCACCAGACTCCATGTAAATAATCAACTTTTAGCATGTATAGAGCAGCATTTCCACCAGACTCCATGTAATTAATCACTACTTTTAGCATGTATAGAGCAGCATATCTCCACCAGACTCCATGTAAATAACATACTTTTAGTGTGTATAGAGCAGCATATCTCCACCAGACTCCATGTAAATAACTACTTTTAGCGTGTATAGAGCAGCATATCTCACATTTATTTCAGCTTGAATGTGTGATACACCTTAAGGGATAACATAATAAACCAGCGTAGCGTTTAGTACGAATTTCATATTTATTGGTAAGCAATATTAACGTAGCGGGGGAACAAAGAAAGCGGAACCAATGTGGGGGTGTCGGTAACACCCGGGGCCCAGGTGACGGACACTTCCTCCTCTTTGGAGACGAGGATGGCGGTTTGTTTCCTCTTCCCTGATGCCGTAATTCAGCTTTCCAGGTCGGTACTCGGTAACTATGGCAACAGCCGGTTTCCTTCTGCCGTGTGTGTGGGGACTGAAGCTGTGGGGGGGTAGTTATGGGGTTATGATGGGGAAATGCGAGCTAAAGAGCCGCGTTTGGAACCGCGGGAA
>NW_022603723.1:0-14187 GCF_008692095.1 Etheostoma spectabile | reverse complement strand
TCTTTAACAACAGCAAATAATCATTTTAGTTCCTGGAGATGTTCTCCTTGGAGACCTCCTACACAAACATCTAATTTTTATGTTCATCCAGTGATTATACCTGAGCTTTTCCAGTCTCCAGAGAGGATCCTTCAGTCCCGCTGACAGCAGCTTCACTCCTGAGTCTCCTGGATGATTGTAGCTCAGGTCCAGCTCTCTCAGATGGGAGGGGTTGGAGCTCAGAGCTGAGACCAGAGAAGAACAGCCTTCCTCTGAGATCAGACAGCCTGACAGACTGGAAACACACACAACAACATGTCATATGATCTCAGGGTACTGTGGGGTTACAATAACATTCTCACTGATTCTGTCTACTCACAGTCAAACAGCCACTAATGTCCATCAACAATCTGACAACATTACTCTCTGATTCCTGTCTGATATTCCAAGTTTCAACAAGAAAACAACATGAAATTAAAACTGCAAGCAGTGATGAGCGGGCCCTCGCCTCTATGCAGGTACTGGCAGACACAAATCTTTGCGACAGTGAATTTGCGCGGTACTCAGACGCTGCAAATTGTCACCAATGAAGATGGAACTCCCTGCTGTAAGACTACGTCATACAGTTCATTATCTATGGAAGGGGGCGTGACCACATCACAGGGGGGTGGATCAAAGCATCACCAAAGAAGAAGGAAATCTATGCTTAGTTCAATGATACCTTACTCAAGACTGTACCTTAAACGGTTCAAATGGTATGAAAGGGGGCGTGAGCTTGGTTAAAGTATGGGGGCCGGCTCAGTATCACCTGATCACCACACATTTTAAGTTCCATGTAAATCGGATGATGTTTGTCATATTGTTTGAAATCATGCAAGAGACAATCGTAGGCACGTTATGAGTTTATCCATTAATGACAATCAGGATTTAGATTACATCAGTTTAACAAGTTTATGAATCCCGACCTGAGAGTCTCCAGTCTGCAGTGTGGACTTTTCAGTCCATCAGAGATCAGCTTCCCTCCTGAATCCTGCAGGTTGTTGTTACTCAGGTCCAGGTCTCTCAGACTAGAGGACTGGGAGCTGAGAACTGAGGACAGAGCTTCACAGCTTCTCTTTGACAGGTTACAGCCACTCAGCCTGGAGAGACGGTAATCAACCATAAGATACATGTCAATATTATTAAAATTTAAACATATTATACATTCACCTAAAGGATTATTAGTAACAACTGTAACATTTTCTGTTCATGCAATTATCTAATCAACCAATCATATGGCAGTTGCTTCAATGCATTTAGGTGTGTGGTCCTGGTCCAGACCATCTCCTGACCTGGTCCGGACCATCTCCTGACCTGGTCCAGACCATCTCCTGACCTGGTCCAGACCATCTCCTGGACTCCTAACTGAATGTCAGAATGGGACAGAAAGGGGATTTAAGACATCTGGAGCGTGGCGTGGTTGTTGGTGCCAGACGGGCCGGTCTGCTCAGTTACCGGGATTTAAACCCACAACCATCTCTAGGGTTTACAGAGAATGGAGTGAACAGGGAAAAACACCCAGCATGCAGCAGTCCTGGGGGGGGGGGATGCCTTGTTGATGCTAGAGGTCAGAGGAGAACGGGCCGACTGATTCAAGCTGATAGAAGAGACCCTTGGACTGAAATAACCACTCGTTACAACCGAGGTGCAGCAAGACCACAACACGCACAACCTTGAGGTGGATGGGCTACAACAGCCCCACATATTACCACTCATCTACACTGAAAATTGGAAAATGAGGCTACAATTTGCACAAGCTCACCAAAATTGGACAGTTAAAGACTCGAAATATGAAGTTGCCGTAAACAGAATGAGAACATGGATCCATCATGCCTTGTTACCACTGTGCAGGCTGGTAGTGGTGGTTTAATGGTGGGGGGGGAGGTTTTCCTGGCACACTTCATGTTCCTTAGTGCCATTGGGCATGGTTTAAATGCCACAACCTACCTGAGCATTGTTTCTGACCATGTCCATCCCTTTATGACCACCATGTACCTTCTAAAAACAACAACAACCTTCGAGCTAGCAAACTACATGCTCAAAATGTCAAGTTTAGAAGAAGATGTGAATGGTGGAACAAGTCAGGCATGTTGGTTCTTTTGGAGAATGGTTGTTAAGATTTACAAAAAATATTTTAGGATTGCTGTAGATGAAGTACATACGGAGATACACTGGTAAGAGATAATGAGGTGTAACCGTGTATCGGCTGAATTAAATAGCTCACGTTACTGTATTGTGTCAACAACTGATGGAGTGCCTTCTTCAGGTAGGGAATGAGTCCTTACCCCAAGTGAAGACCATTGTGATTGGTTTAAAGAAATGCAAACAATCCAGATAAATATGTGAAATCATTTTAAAATAATGTGTAACCTGATCTGACCTGAGAGTCTCCAGTTTACAGTGAAGTCCAGCCAACAGCAGCTTCCCTCCTGAATCCTGCAGGTTGTTGTTACTCAGGTCCAGCTCTCTCAGACTAGAGGACTGGGAGCTGAGAACTGAGGACAGCACTTTACAACTTTTCTCTGACAGGTTACAGACACTCAGTCTGGAGAGACAATAATGAACAAGAAGATAAATATCGGTATTACTAAAATGTGAACATTTCATAGGTGGAGTCTCAGATCTCAGTTAGCATTTAAGCTCACAGATTGAACTCAGTAAAAAACACACACACTCACATATATATTATAAATATATACATAGTATGACCTCTACATCATTATATACAGTCTATGATCTTTATGATCTTTACATCTTTATATATGGTTTATGATCTTTACATCTTTATATGCAGTCTATGATCTCTCAATCTACATCATATGCAACATTATTAATATATACTTGATCCGACCTGAGAGTCTTCAGTTTAGAGTGTGTTCTCTGAAGTCCATCCAATAGCCGCTTCCCTCCTGAATCCTTCAGGTTGTTGTAACTCAGGTCCAGCTCTCTCAGACTAAAAGACTCAGATCTAAAAACTGAGGACAGAGCGTCACAACTTTTCTCTGACAGGTTACAGTCACTCAGCCTGGAGAGACAATAATGAACAAGAAGATAAATATCAGTATCATTAAAATGTGAAAATGTCATAGGTCAAGTCTGGAATAAAGTATTATCAGAAAAAACAAAGATCTCGGTTAGCATTTCACCTCAAAGATTAAACTCAAAGTAAAATATATATGTATATATATATATATATATATATATATATACAAATTATAGATATAATATATAGTATGATCTCTGGACTAAAGTATAAACCTGCGCTTTGTATATCCAAGTCATGTTTCTGTGTTGTAAACCAAAACCCTTTCCTGGTGACAATGTCCTGAGTCCAAAAAAAACTTCAGTATGATATTGCTGCCACATTTAATAAAATGACTTTAGAGACTGAAAATTTAACTTGTGTTGCTACTCAGGTCCCGCTCTCTCAGACTACAAGACTAGCAACTAAGGACAGAGCTTTGCAGCTTCAATCTGACAGGTCCCAGCCATTTGACCTAAAAGGATTCAATAAAATCACCTTCCAAAAAGTTAATATGTGAAAAAATAACAGCTGACCACCAACCTGAGAGTCTCCAGAGTGCAGTGTGGACTCTTCAGTCCATCAGAGATCAGCTTCCCTCCTGAATCCTTCAGGTTGTTGTTACTCAGGTCCAGGTCTCTCAGACTAGAGGACTGGGAGCTGAGAACTGAGGACAGAGCTCCACAGCTTCTCTTTGACAGGTTACAGCCACTCAGCCTGGAGAGACAATAATGAACAGGAAGTTGAATATCGGTATTATTAAACTGGGAAAATGTCATAGGTCAAGTCTGGAATAAAGTCACATCAGAAAAAAACAAAGATCTCAGTTAGCATTTCACCTCAAAGATTAATCTCAAAGTAAAAAATATATGTATATAAATACAAATTGTAGATATAATATATAGTATGATCTCTACATCCTTAAATATTGTTACATACAGAGAATTGTTTCAATGTGTCAACCACCATGGCAACCAAACAGGAGGGAAAGAGAGATTTGTCACTTAACAGGAAAAATAAAGATCCCTAACAAGCAGTTCAAAATCAGCCCACCATCTGAAATAAAGGGTATAAAGGACCTAACAAGCAAGTTGCAGGATCAGATGTGCAAACTCCGAAGGGCAGAATATCTATTGAAACAAAGGAAGAAGAAAGAGAACAGGAAAATGCACCTTCTCAAAGACCAGTACAGCTTGACCAGAACTCTTCTTGGTCAACAAAAATCTGGCACACTTTCCATCTCAAAATCAAAGGTAGAGGGGTTTCTGCGAAATGCACATAGTGACCCCTGTAGGGGCCGGGGACTTGGACATAATCACAGCATCCAGAAGCCTGAAGAACCATCAGTGGGGCTGAATACAAAGGAACCAATCTGGCAGGACGTTTTGGAAACCCTTGGCACCGTAGCCACATGGGCAAGGATATCTTTCAAGGCAATTAAGTCCAGGATTCTGGTGATCAGGAAAGACAAGCCCATAGGGAGATTCAGTCTTCACGTCCAGGGTGAGGCCATTCCATCGAGTGAAGAGAACCCAATAATATGTTTGGGAAAGTGGTTAGACGCATCATTCTCAGATTGGGCCAACGTCAATAACACGGTGAAGCAGACCAAGGAACGGCTAAAGAAGATTGACAAGTCCAAGTTCCCTGGTATATTCAAGACTTGACTGTACCAGCATGGTCTCTTGCCCAGGCATCTTCGGCTCTTCGCCATATAGGAGTTCCCTATGATGGCTGTTGAGGGCATTGAGAGGAAAACCAACAAACACCTGCAAAGGTGGTTGAGGATTCTTCCAAGCTTTTCCTCAGTGAGACTCTACATTTGGTCAGGGCAATTGCAACTTCCCCTGTCCTCTGTTGTAGAGGAGTTTAAACGTGTACCTCAGACACTCCAAAGACAACCTGGTGAGGCAAGTAAGTCACAACCAGGTCCAGACGTGAATGGGAAGCCAGCACTGCTGTAGACCAGGCAGTGAGTGCTCTCAAGCTGCGAGAACTCCTGGGAAGTCCCTGCGTCGGATGGAGAGGACTCAGCTCTGCACATTTCCAGCAATGGAGAAGTGCAGGTGTGAAAGCAGGCAGAAGATGGTTCATACTGAGGTGCGGACATGTGAGGAGGAAAGGCAAATGGCAAGGGCACTGGAACAAGGATCCCAGGTGGCATGAAAAGGTGTTACTGTCCCTTGTTGAGATATTGGAGCAGAATAACTGCAGGAAGAGGCCTGCCTGTACGGGCTTGATGAGGGCAATCACCTTTGTCAAGGAGGGAGCAAGGCCTTTTTCAACCAAGTCATCAAAGCCCAAACTCTTTCAAAACGCCTGGTCCTGGGAGATGAGGGTGGACATGGGCAAAAGGCGGCAGTTCCCAGAGGTGGTGCACATAGCTCTCCATCCAGACATTGTCTTGTGGTCAAATGAAGGCAATAAAATAATCCTGGTTGTGTTGACGGAGCCTTGGGAGGAGAGATGGGATGTTGCCTATGAGAGGAAGGCCTGGAAGTACCAGTCCCTTCTCCAGGCCTGCTTAACAAGGGATGGCAGGCATGTGTGTTCTCGGTGGAGGTCGGCTGCAGAGGTTTCACCACCAAGTCAACCTGGCGGCTACTATCAGCTCTGGGCCTGGATGAAAGGAGTCAAAAAAAGCAGCTTGTTGGATGAGGGATGAGGCAGAATGTGCCTCCAGCTGGATATGGAGTAGGTGGGAGGAGGAAAGCTGGAAGCCTGGAGCAGACGGGCAATGACCTGGTCATTACTGTCGGCCCACGAATTGGAGGGTGTGGTTCAATTGAATTTTATTTATAGTATCAATTCATAACAAGAGTTATCTTGAGACACTTTACAGATAGAGCAGGTCTAGACCACACTCCAGAATTTACAAGGTGGTTGAGGGCTGAAACACTCAGTGAAGGTTGTGTACCACTTGATGATACCCTTAAGGTAACTGAAGAATGCATTCCACTAGGTGTATGTTGCAAGTATACTGTGTTACATACAGAAAGTCGTTTTTTTGAGTTGTATTCTATGTCTCAACTGGTGTTGTAAATCCATCGAATACCAAGCATGTCATATGGGACCATCATTAAATAAAGCAGGATCTTTTGAACACAACTTCTCATATATTACTTTATTGTTAAAATACTTAATAGAATAGCCTAAGCCACAGTTTGAAAACATATAATTTTACAAATTCTGAAGATCAAATGTTTTCAAATAATAAAAACTGTCATGAATATTTAACTTTGTTACTGTGTGTTGCTACTCAGGTCCAGCTCTCTCTGAATTGAGGACTGGCAGAAAAGGACAGAGCTGTAATGCTTCTTTCTGACAATTTACAGCTATTTAGCCTAAAAGGTTTCAATAAAATGTCCTTCCAATAATTAATATATGAAAACAATAACAGCTTGCGGAATATCTGATAACCAACCTGAGAGTCTCCAGTTTACAGGTTGGACTCTTCAGTCCATCAGAGATCAGCTTCCCTCCTGAATCCTGCAGGTTGTTGTTACTCAGGTCCAGCTCTCTCAGACTAGAGGACTGGGAGCTGAGAACTGAGGACAGAGATTTACAGCTTCTCTCTGACAGTTTACAGCCACTCAGCCTGGAGAAACAACAGGAAGGAAACAAGTAATTTATATTTAATTCCTGTTGAAATATAGCAGAGTACCTATTGATGAATGAATCCCACGTACAGAGCTTTGTTGGAGGCTTTGACCACTGGCATCAACCTCAGAAGAGCCTTCTCTGAAGTAGAGTATTTCTTCAGGTCAAACACGTCCAGATCTTCTTCTGATGACAGTAAGATGAAGACCAGAGCTGACCACTGAGCAGGAGACAGTTCATCTGTGGAGAGACTTCCTGAGCTCAGGGACTGTTGGATCTCCTTCACAAGAGAACCATCATTCAGTTCATTCAGACAGTGGAACAGATTGATGCTTCTCTCTGCAGACAGATTCTCACTGATCTTCTTCTTGATGTACTTCACTGTTTTTTTATTGGTCTCTGAGCTACTTACTGTCTGTGTCAGCAGACCTCGTAGGTGTTCCTGATTGGACTCCAGAGAAAGACCCAGGAGGAAGCGGAGGAACAAGTCCAGGTGTCCGTTAGGACTCTGTAAGGCCTTGTCCACAGCACTCTGGTGGAGATGTTTTAGTTTAGGTTTTTCTCTGGAGACTTTAGGCAGCCGGGAGATTGTTTGTTCTTCTGCCAGCAGGTTGACTCCAGAGTTGGTGAAGGTCAGATGGACATGAAGAGCAGCCAGAAACTCCTGAACACTCAGATGGACAAAGCAGAACACCTGGCTGCTCTCCTCTTTAAAGATCTGTGTGAACACTCCTGAGTACACTGAGGCTGCTCTGATATCGATGTCACACTCTGTCAGGTCTGATTCATTGAAGATCAGGTTGCCTTTCTGCAGCTGCTCAAAAGCCAGTTTTCCCAGAGACTCTATTGTCTTCCTGCTCTCTGGACTCCAGTGTGAATATATCTTAGCTCCTTCATCATACTTTAGCTTCTTCACTTCGGACTGAACCACCAGGAAGTGGATGTACATGTCAGTCAGGGTCTTGGCCAGATCTCCTCCCTTTGTGGCCTTCAACACGTCCTCCAGAACTGTAGCAGTGATCCAGCAGAAGACTGGGATGTGGCACATGATGTGGAGGCTTCGTGATGTCTTGATGTGGGAGATGATTCTGCTGGCCTGCTCCTCATCTCTGAATCTCTTCCTGAAGTACTCCTCCTTCTGAGGGTCAGTGAACCCTCTGATCTCTGTCACCATGTCAACATACTCAGCAGGGATCTGATTGGCTGCTGCAGGTCGTGTTGTTATCCAGATGCGAGCGGAGGGAAGTAGATCCCCCCTGATGAGGTTTGTCAGCAGCACACCCACTGAGGTGGACTCTGTAACATCAGTCAGGATCTCAGTGTTGGGGAAGTCCAGTGGAGGTTGACACTCATCCAGACCGTCAAAGACGAAGACCACCGGGAACTCTTCAAACCTGCAGATTCCTGCTATTCTGATTTCACTATAGAAGTGATGGACAAGTTCCACCAAGCTGAACCTTCTCTCTTTCAGCAGATTCATCTCTCTGAAGGTAAAGAGAAATATGAACTGGATGTCCTGGTTGGCTTTGCCTTCAGCCCAGTCCAGAGTGAACTTCTGTGTTAAGACTGTTTTCCCGATGCCAGCCACTCCCGTTGTCATCACTGCTCTCATTGGTTCATCTCTTCCAGGTGGGGTTTTAAAGATGTCTTCTTGTCTGATTGTTGGTTCTGGTCTGTCTGGTTTCCAGGATGCTGTTTCAATCTGTCTGACCTCATGTTCATCATTGAGCCCTTCTCCTGTGATGTTGATCTCTGTGAACATCTGATTCAGAGGGGTTTTGTTTCTTGTTTTAGCAATACCCTCAGACACACGCTGGAATGTCTCATTGAAGTGTGATTTTACTTTTCCCTGGCACGAAGCAAGAATCTCTGAATAAATAAAACAATAAAGTCAGTGAGGGTTTGTTCTGATGAATATGAGTGAGCATATTTCTGTAATCTGGAAAATCTATTCAGCCCATTTGATGACGAGGTACTGAATATGTAAACTACTGTGAAATGACTCAAAACAACTGATATGTTGGGAATCTCAGTCACACATCTATGAACTCTTCATTGTCTAAATGAACCAGAAGCTATATGACTTAATTACAGAGGGAATTAATATTGCCTAAGCTAAGGTGACCAGATTTCTCAGACAAAATCCGGGGACATTTTCAGCTCAGAAGCATATTTACCTCCAAAACAAGTTATGTTTTTACTTTGTAAAACTTAAAACGGGGACACTAGACCTAGAGCTGTTCTTATTAGGGGAGCCCCCCCCCCCCCCCCCTCCCCCACCCCAGGTCTGATCCTAGACCCCCCCCCCCAGGTCTGATCATAGACCCCCCCTGCGCTACTTCCTTACTCTCTAAACCTATCAAGATAGAAAGTCCTAATATTTCAAGATAGAAAGTCCATTTCAAGATAGAAACCTCAATTTGATAGAAAGTCTAGATAATATTTCAAGATAGAAAGTCTAATATTTCAAGATAGAAGTCTTATAGAAAGAAATTCATAATGTTGTAAGTTTACTGAACTACTGACAGATTTTGCTTTATTGCTCCAGGCTTGTTTCTGCAACAGCTCATTGAGAATCAGATACAATTAAAAACTACTGAGGACATATTTTCCTTTGACATGATGCATATTAAACGAGATCGCTGCAATGGAAGTTAACAGGATAATTGTCCAGCTTGTATTTACGTTCATTAAAGAGCTCGTTTAGCTGTTAACAGACTCAGATTAATATTCTAAGTGTCAACATTATGAAAGGATTTCTAAGGAGGTCGACCTTTCTGTTAAAGATTAAGATCCTTTTTAAAACATAAAAGTCCGCGAAATTGCGTTGGCTAAACCCACCAGACTCCATGTAAATAATCAGTGATTTTAGCATCGTAAAACACGGCTTCTAAAACCTCTCTGAGCACCGCGGGCTCTGGCGGTCTGGAGTCTGCGTGTGGAGGGGGAGCGACTATCGGCTACGTTTTGTCAGTTTTTTCTTTCTTTCCAATTTCGGGTCTTTCAGTCACAGTGAAAACCGGGGACATTTCCGGGGACAGATCCAGCCGGGGACAGGTCGCCAAAATCGGGGACTGTCCCCGGAAACCGGGGACGTCTGGTCACCCTAGCCCAAGCAGTATCTTACAGTGACTTCAGAGTGTGAAAACTGTCTCATCAGAGTACCCCAAAAGAGACTTTGACTCATCACATTTAGTTCTCCGAGACAGGTTGGTTCAGTTTGATCTTTGTTACATCCATTTTTAAAATTCATAATGATAATGACTTACCTGCAGGTTTTGGCATATTTAATAAAGTCTTCACTAGCTCATTTTGATTGATATTCACTAAAACTGTTCTGGTCACATCAACTGTGTTAATACAGTAGGTCTGGAACATCGTATCCACGGTGTTCAGCCTGTTGGCGTTCTCCAGTTTACTTTTTGGGATTGCTGGGAAGTCGTTGAGGGCTCCTTCCAGGTACCACTTAAATTCACCAAAGTTCTCATCTCCCAAGTCTTGTAAAATTCCCAAGATGACTTCTTTAGGCGTCTTCATCTTTTGTCCCTGCAAAAGACCAAAAAGATACCAAAAAGTACACTGTCACCTAACAAAAGGTTTTTGGGGACTTTAAAAATACTTGGATTATTAAAACAGACCAGTTTTGTTGATTGTGTTATGTTGACATTTGTGAAACAAATAATACAAGATTCATCCATGGATCTTTATATAATTAATAAAGCAACAGTAAAGATTCTGGATTCATTCTCCTCTCCCATTGGTCCATGCTGCTGAACTCATGTCGTCTGGTTCTACTCTGGACGTTTACGCCTCTGCAGCCTCAAATGCTCACAACAGCACTTCAACATGCCGAGGACCAGGATCTGACAGCAGTGACTTTGGGTTATTATCTGAGTTATTGAGCTTTTTCTTTGTTGAAGTATGGCTGTCATATGAAGATTTAGCTGGAAAACATCAGAGATCTCTTCCTTAAAGACTCATGGGAAGAGGCTCGTTTCCACTTGGAGACAACTTGCTATGCTGATGACACCCAACTGTACTTATCTCCTAAAACCACTGCCTCTCCTCCCCAGCTGTACCCACTGCCGGCCTCCATGGCATGTGTCAGCGCTTTAAGACAGAGGACAGCCAGGGACCTCCTGTCCTGTGCTCCTGTGATAAGGGTTAGCGGCAGCTTTCTGCTCTCGAACACAACCACCAGAAAGGTAAAAAGGTGTCCAATGGCGTACGTTACCTCAGGCTGGAGCCCCAGATGGAGGAAACTCACTGCGACACAACCTGTTGGAGAAACATCTGCATCACAACACGGGACAACGTGAATTACCTGGAGAGGTGGGTGTGAACTTTAATCTGCCTTATCAAAATATGTAACTTAGAGAATAAGTTGCAGCCCTTTATGAGACGGTATAAACACGTCCTTCTGTCTTTGTTCTCTGGAGATCAATAAAGTTGTATCTCATCTTATAAAAGCAGGATTTACTGCAGCACTCTGAACTCATGGACTCATAAACTGGTTAATATGTTATTAATTTTTCATCTTAAATACAAGAATTACACATGTACAATAAAACAGGTCCAACATCAGCACTGGTGTAAAATAACTGAGTACACGTAATCAAGTACTACACTAAGTTTGTTGTACTTTTAGTATTTGCGTTTTGTTACTTTCTACTTTGACTGCTCTACATTTATTGCTGCTCTCTCTCCATCCATCTCTCTCCCTCCATATCATCCCTCCATCCATCCCATTCCAGCCATTACATTGTCATCCTATCTAATTTCATTTTTATATTTCTCTCCATTTTATAACAAATCATATTCTTTATTTAACACAGTATATATAAAATGAAAAGATAAACTGATCACAAGCTTTACATTTACGAAGACATTACTAAGAACCCCCGAACCCTTCTGCTGCTTAGCACCACGTCATGAATCAGACGCAGACTTCTCTTAGGGACTTTCTTAAGAACATTTAAGAGAAAACTTAGGAAGATATTGGTGAACGAGGACCAAAGAGTTGATGAATTGTAATAAATAACTAGAACTGCACGCAGTTTCAACGGGGTCCAAGCCTCCCCGCGCCAGTCGTCCCCAGCGACCCGGGGAGCGCGCCAATCACCGCCCCGCTGCGAGGACCGCCTCGGGAGCGGGCCCAGATGCTATCCGTCAAATTTCGTAAAATTCGGACGAGCGGCTCATGAAAAACACACTTTTTTGTATTTGTAGCGCCCCCTAGCGGCCAATGTTCGTCAAATTTGGTA
This sequence comes from Etheostoma spectabile, assembly GCF_008692095.1. Lineage (NCBI taxonomy): Eukaryota > Metazoa > Chordata > Actinopteri > Perciformes > Percidae > Etheostoma > Etheostoma spectabile. Next base: position 2,283 of record NW_022603723.1, on the reverse strand, counting down.
CAGAGCCTCAGGGGGTCATAGCAAGTAATATTCTAAAGTTTGGTTTTGATAGCATTTATCTTGGCCAAGATATGGCAAAGCTAATGTTTTGATAGCTAGCTACACAAATTTGTTTGAGCGTAATATGCGAAATTTTTATTCTATAAAAAATCTTTATATAACTTTGTGTCAGGTCGGTCTGGAGATGCTATGTGCCAAGTTTGGTGCCGATCCATTGCACGGTCTCGGAGGACTTAGAAAAAGTTGTTTTTTGATAAATCGCGATTTTTCACGCATAAAAGTCTAGGCGGAAATGGGCGTGGCCTATATCACGAGATTCATTAGGATCCAGGGGACGCGTGGATGTACGGTTTTTAAATTTCCGATGTACGGTTTGCGAGTTATAGGGCCAAACGCGTTTTGTCCTGGTATAGCGCCACCTAGAGGTGGAAGTGGGTCCATTTTTTTGGCTGAGGTCTTTGCGGACTTTGGGACCAGTCCTGAAAATGGCGCGTCGCCACCATGTACGGTTTAGGCTGCAGCACCACTTTTATGCGGAGAAGAATAAATGGAAGAAGAAGAAGGAAGAAGGAAGAAGAAGAAGGAATCCTAGCGAAAACAATAGGGTTCCACAGCCCTGCTGTGTGAACCGCGTGTTGCCTCGCGATTACCGCGGTGCACATCCTCGGGCTTGGACCCCTAATGAAACTTCTTTGATAAGGGGTTGGTTTAAATCATTTTCAAACATTTAGCAGATTCTTAAAGGTGCACACTGATTTAAACAAGAAAGTAGTCAAAATGTCTGCATTTCCCAACCTTAGGAAACGGACAGCGGCCAACACAAACACACACGGATTAAGTCAATAATGAAGCCTTAAAGTTTTTCAACTCAGTTTTTCGCCACTTCGCCCAAATACAGATGAAGATGGGAAGTGTTACTGACACTTAACGACGATCAGCTCTGTGGGTGCTCTGGAACTATAAAAGTAGTAGCAGTGGTACTATATCTACAGTATATATATATATATATAGATATCTCTAGATATCTATATTATATCTACAGTAATAATATATATATCTAGATAATATATATATATATATCTAGAGATATCTATATATATATATCTAGAGATATCTTTAGATATATAGATATATAGATATATAGAGATATCTATATATATATATCTCTAGATTATATATATATAGATATCTCTAGATATATATATAGATATCTAGAGATATCTATATATATATATATATATAGATATCTCTAAATATATATGCGGTATCGGCGCCTAAGATGATGGCTAATGGCATAGCACAGAGCTAATTGCAGCTTTTCACACACAAACATTGGAATTTCTGACTTAAAAAGTTGGAGAAACCTCACTTACCAGAAGCTGAACTTGGAGAAACATCTGCATCACAACACGGGACAACGTAAACCACCTGGAGAGGTGGGTGTTGAACTTTAATCTGCCTTATCAAAATATGTAATTTAGAGAATAAGTTGCAGCCCTTTATGAGACGGTATAAACACGTCCTTCTGTCTTTGTTCTCTGGAGATCAATAAAGTTGTATCTCATCTTATGAAAGCAGGATTTACTGCAGCACTCTGAACTCATGGACTCATAAACTGGTTAATATGTTATTAATTTTTCATCTTAAAGACAAGAATTAAACACGTACAATAAAAACTAACATGTCCAACATTATATCGCATGTCATTCTCTAAGTCTCTACGTTATTGTTGCTAATCTTACGTTGCTCATGCATTAAGTTTGTTGTTTGTTACATAAAGTTGTTTAGCAATACTCTGTTCTATAACATAAGATGTTCCGGTATATTCCGTCAGAATCCAGCTCTCCTAAATGTGTCAGAAGCAGAACTGATTGTAAGGGACCGAGTCCTGGATCTGGTTCCAGTCTCTTCCAGTCCACTGATCTTTTGCTCTGCCAGTCCTGAACTGAGGGTCCTAAACTCTCCGTCACAGTCCAACTGGAAGACGACGAATAAGCACCCAGACACACCACATCCCTGTGGCCTGGAGACTCTCTCTCTGTCTGTCTCTCTCTCTCTGTGTCTGTCTCTCTCTCTCTCTGTCTCTCTCTCTCTCTGTCTCTCTCTCTGTCTGTCTGTCGGTCTCTCTCTCTCTGTCTCCTCTCTCTCTGTCTCCTCTCTCTGTCTGTCTGTCTGTCTCTCTCTCTCTGTCTCTCTCTCTGTCTGTCTCTCTCTCTGTCTCTCTCTCTCTATGTCTGTCTCTCTCTCTGTCTGTATGTCTCTCTCTCTCTGTCTGTCTCTCTC
>NW_022603722.1:0-15519 GCF_008692095.1 Etheostoma spectabile | reverse complement strand
AGCCTGAAAAAGAGAAGAATATGCCTTCTGGAAAAAGATAAGAATATGCCTTACTAGCCTGAAAAAGTGTCAATATAGCCTTGGTTTCAAGGCCTTAATTTAAAACCGTACATCAGAATGCTCTGAAATTACCGAGAGAAACACTGGATAGGTGATTCCCCACCAGACTTGGAATGAAGCTGGCATAACGTCAGGATTCCTATTTAGAGTAGCCTGAAAAAGAGAAAGATATGCCTTTACTAGCCTGAAAAAGTGTCAATATAGCCTTGGTTCAAGGCCTTAATTTTAAAACCGTACATAGGAATGCTCTGAAATTACTGAGAGAAACACTGGATAGGTGATGTCCCCACCAGACGGGAATGAAGCTGGCATAACGTCAGGATTCCTATTTAGAGTAGCTTGAAAAAGAGAAGAATATGCCTTCTGAAAAAGAGAAGAATATGCCTTTACTAGCCTGAAAAAGTGTCAATATAGCCTTGGTTTCAAGGCCTTAATTTTAAAAACCTACATCAGACTGCTCTGAATTATGTGACAGACACACGGAGGTGATGTCTCCTCCAGACTTGGAAATAAGCTGGAATAACGTTTGGATTCTATTTAGAGTAGCCTGAAAAAGAGAAGAATATGCCTTTACTAGCCTGAAAAAGTGTCAATATAGCCTTGGTTTCAAGGCCTTAATTTAAACCGTACATCAGAATGCTCTGAAATTACCTGAGAGAAACACTGGATAGGTGATGTCTCCTCCAGACTTGGAATGAAGCTGGAAAAACGTCAGGATTCTATTTACTTAGCATGAAAAAGAGAGATATGCCTTCTGAAAAAGAGAAGAATATGCCTTTACTAGCCTGAAAAGTGTCAATATAGCCTTGGTTTCAAGGCCTTAATTTAAAACCGTACATCAGAATGCTCTGAAATTATGAGAGAAACACTGGATAGGTGATGTCTCCTCCAGACTTGGAATTAAGCTGGAATAACGTCAGGATTTCTATTTAGAGTAGCCTAAAAAAGAGAAGAATATGCCTTACTAGCTGAAAAAGTGTCAATATAGCCTTGGTTTCAAGGCCTTAATTTTAAAACCGTACATCAGAATGCTCTGAAATTACCTGAGAGAAACACTGGATAGGTGATGTCTCCTCCAGACTTGGAATGAAGCTGGAATAACGTCAGGATTTCTATTTAGAGTAGCCTGAAAAAGAGAAGAATATGCCTTCTGAAAAAGATAAGAATATGCCTTTACTAGCCTGAAAAAGTGTCAATATAGCCTTGGTTTCAAGGCCTTAATTTTAAAACCGTACATCAGAATGCTCTGAAATTACCTGAGAGAAACACTGGATAGGTGATTTCCCCACCAGACTTGGAATGAAGCTGGCATAACGTCAGGATTCTATTTAGAGTAGCCTGAAAAAGAGAAGAATAGCCTTCTGAAAAGAGAGAAGAAATGCCTTTACTAGCCTGAAAAAGTGTCAATATAGCCTTGGTTTCAAGGCCTTAATTTAAAACCGTACATCAGAATGCTCTGAAATTACCTGAGAGAAACATGGATAGGTGATTCCCCACCAGACTTGGAATGAAGCTGGCATAACGTCAGGATGTATTTAGAGTAGCCTGAAAAAGAGAAGAATATGCCTTTACTAGCCTGAAAAAGTGTCAATATAGCCTTGGTTTCAAGGCCTTAATTTTAAAACCGTACATCAGAATGCTCTGAAATTACCTGAGAGAAACACTGGATAGGTGATGTCCCAACCAGACTTGGAATGAAGCTGGCATAACGTCAGGATTCCTATTTAGAGTAGCCTGAAAAAGAGAAGAATATGCCTTCTGAAAAAGAGAAGAATATGCCTTTACTAGCCTGAAAAAGTGTCAATATAGCCTTGGTTTCAAGGCCTTAATTTTAAAACCGTACATCAGAATGCTCTGAAATTACCTGAGAGAACACTGGATAGGTGATGTCTCCTCCAGACTTGGAATGAAGCTGGAATAACGTCAGGATTTCTATTTAGAGTAGCCTGAAAAAGAGAAGAATATGCCTTACTAGCCTGAAAAAGTGTCAATATAGCCTTGGTTTCAAGGCCTTAATTTTAAAACCGTACATCAGAATGCTCTGAAATTACCTGAGAGAAACACTGGATAGGTGATGTCCTCCACCAGACTTGGAATGAAGCTGGCATAACGTCAGGATTTCTATTTAGAGTAGCCTGAAAAAGAGAAGAATAGCCTTCTGAAAAAGAGAAGAATATGCCTTACTAGCCTGAAAAAGTGTCAATATAGCCTTGGTTTCAAGGCCTTAATTTTAAAACCGTACATCAGAATGCTCTGAAATTACCTGAGAGAAACACTGGATAGGTGATTTCCCCACCAGACTTGGAATGAAGCTGGCATAACGTCAGGATTCCTATTTAGAGTAGCCTGAAAAAGAGAAGAATATGCCTTTACTAGCCTGAAAAAGTGTCAATATAGCCTTGGTTTCAAGGCCTTAATTTTAAAACCGTACATCAGAATGCTCTGAAATTACCTGAGAGAAACACTGGATAGGTGATGTCCCACCAGACTTGGAATGAAGCTGGCATAACGTCAGGATTCCTATTTAGAGTAGCCTGAAAAAGAGAAGAATATGCCTTCTGAAAAAGATAAGAATATGCCTTTACTAGCCTGAAAAAGTGTCAATATAGCCTTGGTTTCAAGGCCTTAATTTTAAAACCGTACATCAGAATGCTCTGAAATTACCTGAGAGAAACACTGGATAGGTGATTTCCCACCAGACTTGGAATGAAGCTGGCATAACGTCAGGATTCCTATTTAGAGTAGCCTGAAAAAGAGAAGAATATGCCTTACTAGCCTGAAAAAGTGTCAATATAGCCTTGGTTTCAAGGCCTTAATTTTAAAACCGTACATCAGAATGCTCTGAAATTACCTGAGAGAAACACTGGATAGGTGATGTCCCAACCAGACTTGGAATGAAGCTGGCATAACGTCAGGATTCCTATTTAGAGTAGCCTGAAAAAGAGAAGAATATGCCTTCTGAAAAAGATAAGAATATGCCTTTACTAGCCTGAAAAAGTGTCAATATAGCCTTGGTTTCAAGGCCTTAATTTTAAAACCGTACATCAGAATGCTCTGAAATTATGTGAGAGACACACTGGATAGGTGATGTCTCCTCCAGACTTGGAATTAAGCTGGAATAACGTCAGGATTTCTATTTAGAGTAGCCTGAAAAAGAGAAGAATATGCCTTTACTAGCCTGAAAAAGTGTCAATATAGCCTTGGTTTCAAGGCCTTATTTTAAAACCGTACATCAGACTGCTCTGAAATTATGTGACAGACACACCGGATAGGTGATGTCTCCTCCAGACTTGGAATTAAGCTGGAATAACGTCAGGATTTCTATTTAGAGTAGCCTGAAAAAGAGAAGAATATGCCTTTACTAGCCTGAAAAAGTGTCAATATAGCCTGGTTTCAAGGCCTTAATTTTAAAACCGTACATCAGAATGCTCTGAAATTACCTGAGAGAAACACTGGATAGGTGATGTCTCCTCCAGACTTGGAATGAAGCTGGAATAACGTCAGGATTTCTATTTAGAGTAGCCTGAAAAAGAGAAGAATATGCCTTCTGAAAAAATAAGAATATGCCTTTACTAGCCTGAAAAAGTGTCAATATAGCCTTGGTTTCAAGGCCTTATTTTAAAACCGTACATCAGAATGCTCTGAAATTACCTGAGAGAAACACTGGATAGGTGATTTCCACCAGACTTGGAATGAAGCTGGCATAACGTCAGGATTTCTATTTAGAGTAGCCTGAAAAAGAGAAGAATATGCCTTTACTAGCCTGAAAAAGTGTCAATATAGCCTTGGTTTCAAGGCCTTAATTTTAAAAACGTACATCAGAATGCTCTGAAATTACCTGAGAGAAACACTGGATAGGTGATGTCCCCACCAGACTTGGAATGAAGCTGGCATAACGTCAGGATTCCTATTTAGAGTAGCCTGAAAAAGAGAAGAATATGCCTTCTGAAAAAGAGAAGAATATGCCTTTACTAGCCTGAAAAAGTGTCAATATAGCCTTGGTTTCAAGGCCTTAATTTTAAAACCGTACATCAGAATGCTCTGAAATTATGTGACAGACAACTGGATGGGTGATGTCTCCTCCAGACTTGGAAATAAGCTGGAATAACGTCAGGATTTCTATTTAGAGTAGCCTGAAAAAGAGAAGAATATGCCTTTACTAGCCTGAAAAAGTGTCAATATAGCCTTGGTTTCAAGGCCTTAATTTTAAAACCGTACATCAGAATGCTCTGAAATTACCTGAGAGAAACACTGGATAGGTGATGTCTCCTCCAAACTTGGAATGAAGCTGGAAAAACGTCAGGATTTCTATTTACAGTAGCATGAAAAAGAGAAGAATATGCCTTCTGAAAAAGAGAAGAATATGCCTTTACTAGCCTGAAAAAGTGTCAATATAGCCTTGGTTTCAAGGCCTTAATTTTAAAACCGTACATCAGAATGCTCTGAAATTACCTGAGAGAAACACTGGATAGGTGATTTCCCCACCAGACTTGGAATGAAGCTGGCATAACGTCAGGATTCCTATTTAGAGTAGCCTGAAAAAGAGAAGAATATGCCTTTACTAGCCTGAAAAAGTGTCAATATAGCCTTGGTTTCAAGGCCTTAATTTTAAAACCGTACATCAGAATGCTCTGAAATTACCTGAGAGAAACACTGGATAGGTGATGTCCCAACCAGACTTGGAATGAAGCTGGCATAACGTCAGGATTCCTATTTAGAGTAGCCTGAAAAAGAGAAGAATATGCCTTCTGAAAAAGAGAAGAATATGCCTTTACTAGCCTGAAAAAGTGTCAATATAGCCTTGGTTTCAAGGCCTTAATTTAAAACCGTACATCAGACTGCTCTGAAATTATGTGACAGACACACGGATAGGTGATGTCTCCCCAGACTTGGAATGAAGCTGGAATAACGTCAGGATTTCTATTTAGAGTAGCCTGAAAAAGAGAAGAATATGCCTTTACTAGCCTGAAAAAGTGTCAATATAGCCTTGGTTTCAAGGCCTTAATTTTAAAACCGTACATCAGAATGCTCTGAAATTACCTGAGAGAAACACTGGATAGGTGATGTCTCCTCCAGACTTGGAATGAAGCTGGAATAACGTCAGGATTTCTATTTAGAGTAGCCTGAAAAAGAGAAGAATATGCCTTCTGAAAAAGAGAAGAATATGCCTTTACTAGCCTGAAAAAGTGTCAATATAGCCTTGGTTTCAAGGCCTTAATTTTAAAACCGTACATCAGAATGCTCTGAAATTACCTGAGAGAAACACTGGATAGGTGATTCCCACCAGACTTGGAATGAAGCTGGCATAACGTCAGGATTCCTATTTAGAGTAGCCTGAAAAAGAGAAGAATATGCCTTTACTAGCCTGAAAAAGTGTCAATATAGCCTTGGTTTCAAGGCCTTAATTTAAAACCGTACATCAGAATGCTCTGAAATTACCTGAGAGAAACACTGGATAGGTGATGTCCCCACCAGACTTGGAATGAAGCTGGCATAACGTCAGGATTCTATTTAGAGTAGCCTGAAAAAGAGAAGAATATGCCTTCTGAAAAAGAGAAGAATATGCCTTACTAGCCTGAAAAAGTGTCAATATAGCCTTGGTTTCAAGGCCTTAATTTTAAAACCGTACATCAGAATGCTCTGAAATTACCTGAGAGAAACACTGGATAGGTGATTTCCCCAGACTTGGAATGAAGCTGGCATAACGTCAGGATTCCTATTTAGAGTAGCCTGAAAAAGAGAAGAATATGCCTTTACTAGCCTGAAAAAGTGTCAATATAGCCTTGGTTTCAAGGCCTTAATTTTAAAACCGTACATCAGAATGCTCTGAAATTACCTGAGAGAAACACTGGATAGGTGATGTCCCAACCAGACTTGGAATGAAGCTGGCATAACGTCAGGATTCCTATTTAGAGTAGCCTGAAAAAGAGAAGAATATGCCTTCTGAAAAAGAGAAGAATGCCTTTACTAGCCTGAAAAAGTGTCAATATAGCCTTGGTTTCAAGGCCTTAATTTTAAAACCGTACATCAGAATGCTCTGAAATTATGTGAGAGACACACTGGATAGGTGATGTCTCCTCCAGACTTGGAATAAGCTGGAATAACGTCAGGATTTCTATTTAGAGTAGCCTGAAAAAGAGAAGAATATGCCTTTACTAGCCTGAAAAAGTGTCAATATAGCCTTGGTTTCAAGGCCTTATTTTAAAACCGTACATCAGAATGCTCTGAAATTATGTGAGAGACACACTGGATAGGTGATGTCTCCTCCAGACTTGGAATTAAGCTGGAATAACGTCAGGATTCTATTTAGAGTAGCCTGAAAAAGAGAAGAATATGCCTTTACTAGCCTGAAAAAGTGTCAATATAGCCTTGGTTTCAAGGCCTTAATTTTAAAACCGTACATCAGAATGCTCTGAAATTACCTGAGAGAAACACTGGATAGGTGATGTCTCTCCAGACTTGGAATGAAGCTGGAATAACGTCAGGATTTCTATTTAGAGTAGCCTGAAAAAGAGAAGAATATGCCTTCTGAAAAAGAGAAGAATATGCCTTTACTAGCCTGAAAAAGTGTCAATATAGCCTTGGTTTCAAGGCCTTAATTTTAAAACCGTACATCAGAATGCTCTGAAATTACCTGAGAGAAACACTGGATAGGTGATGTCCCCACCAGACTTGGAATGAAGCTGGCATAACGTCAGGATTCTATTTAGAGTAGCCTGAAAAAGAGAAGAATATGCCTTTACTAGCCTGAAAAAGTGTCAATATAGCCTTGGTTTCAAGGCCTTAATTTTAAAACCGTACATCAGAATGCTCTGAAATTACCTGAGAGAAACACTGGATAGGTGATGTCCCCACCAGACTTGGAATGAAGCTGGCATAACGTCAGGATTCCTATTTAGAGTAGCCTGAAAAAGAGAAGAATATGCCTTCTGAAAAAGAGAAGAATATGCCTTTACTAGCCTGAAAAAGTGTCAATATAGCCTTGGTTTCAAGGCCTTAATTTTAAAACCGTACATCAGAATGCTCTGAAATTATGTGAGAGACACACTGGATAGGTGATGTCTCCTCCAGACTTGGAATTAAGCTGGAATAACGTCAGGATTTCTATTTAGAGTAGCCTGAAAAAGAGAAGAATATGCCTTTACTAGCCTGAAAAAGTGTCAATATAGCCTTGGTTTCAAGGCCTTAATTTTAAAACCGTACATCAGAATGCTCTGAAATTATGTGACAGACACACCGGATAGGTGATGTCTCCTCCAGACTTGGAATTAAGCTGGAATAACGTCAGGATTTCTATTTAGAGTAGCCTGAAAAAGAGAAGAATATGCCTTTACTAGCCTGAAAAAGTGTCAATATAGCCTTGGTTTCAAGGCCTTAATTTTAAAACCGTACATCAGAATGCTCTGAAATTACCTGAGAGAAACACTGGATAGGTGATGTCTCCTCCAGACTTGGAATGAAGCTGGAATAACGTCAGGATTTCTATTTAGAGTAGCCTGAAAAAGAGAAGAATATGCCTTCTGAAAAAGATAAGAATATGCCTTTACTAGCCTGAAAAAGTGTCAATATAGCCTTGGTTTCAAGGCCTTAATTTTAAAACCGTACATCAGAATGCTCTGAAATTACCTGAGAGAAACACTGGATAGGTGATTTCCCCACCAGACTTGGAATGAAGCTGGCATAACGTCAGGATTCCTATTTAGAGTAGCCTGAAAAAGAGAAGAATATGCCTTTACTAGCCTGAAAAAGTGTCAATATAGCCTTGGTTTCAAGGCCTTAATTTTAAAACCGTACATCAGAATGCTCTGAAATTACCTGAGAGAAACACTGGATAGGTGATGTCCCCACCAGACTTGGAATGAAGCTGGCATAACGTCAGGATTCCTATTTAGAGTAGCCTGAAAAAGAGAAGAATATGCCTTCTGAAAAAGAGAAGAATATGCCTTTACTAGCCTGAAAAAGTGTCAATATAGCCTTGGTTTCAAGGCCTTAATTTTAAAACCGTACATCAGACTGCTCTGAAATTATGTGACAGACACACCGGATAGGTGATGTCTCCTCCAGACTTGGAATTAAGCTGGAATAACGTCAGGATTTCTATTTAGAGTAGCCTGAAAAAGAGAAGAATATGCCTTTACTAGCCTGAAAAAGTGTCAATATAGCCTTGGTTTCAAGGCCTTAATTTTAAAACCGTACATCAGAATGCTCTGAAATTATCTGAGAGAAACACTGGATAGGTGATGTCTCCTCCAGACTTGGAATGAAGCTGGAATAACGTCAGGATTTCTATTTAGAGTAGCCTGAAAAAGAGAAGAATATGCCTTCTGAAAAAGAGAAGAATATGCCTTTACTAGCCTGAAAAAGTGTCAATATAGCCTTGGTTTCAAGGCCTTAATTTTAAAACCGTACATCAGAATGCTCTGAAATTACCTGAGAGAAACACTGGATAGGTGATGTCTCCTCCAGACTTGGAATGAAGCTGGAATAACGTCAGGATTTCTATTTAGAGTAGCCTGAAAAAGAGAAGAATATGCCTTCTGAAAAAGATAAGAATATGCCTTTACTAGCCTGAAAAAGTGTCAATATAGCCTTGGTTTCAAGGCCTTAATTTTAAAACCGTACATCAGAATGCTCTGAAATTACCTGAGAGAAACACTGGATAGGTGATGTCCCCACCAGACTTGGAATGAAGCTGGCATAACGTCAGGATTCCTATTTAGAGTAGCCTGAAAAAGAGAAGAATATGCCTTCTGAAAAAGATAAGAATATGCCTTTACTAGCCTGAAAAAGTGTCAATATAGCCTTGGTTTCAAGGCCTTAATTTTAAAACCGTACATCAGAATGCTCTGAAATTACCTGAGAGAACACTGGATAGGTGATTCCCCACCAGACTTGGAATGAAGCTGGCATAACGTCAGGATTCCTATTTAGAGTAGCCTGAAAAAGAGAAGAATATGCCTTCTGAAAAAGAGAAGAATATGCCTTTACTAGCCTGAAAAAGTGTCAATATAGCCTTGGTTTCAAGGCCTTAATTTTAAAACCGTACATCAGAATGCTCTGAAATTATGTGAGAGACACACGGATAGGTGATGTCTCCTCCAGACTTGGAATTAAGCTGGAATAACGTCAGGATTTCTATTTAGAGTAGCCTGAAAAAGAGAAGAATATGCCTTTACTAGCCTGAAAAAGTGTCAATATAGCCTTGGTTTCAAGGCCTTATTTTAAAACCGTACATCAGACTGCTCTGAAATTATGTGACAGACACACCGGATAGGTGATGTCTCCTCCAGACTTGGAATTAAGCTGGAATAACGTCAGGATTTCTATTTAGAGTAGCCTGAAAAAGAGAAGAATATGCCTTTACTAGCCTGAAAAAGTGTCAATATAGCCTTGGTTTCAAGGCCTTAATTTTAAAACCGTACATCAGAATGCTCTGAAATTACCTGAGAGAAACACTGGATAGGTGATGTCTCCTCCAGACTTGGAATGAAGCTGGAATAACGTCAGGATTTCTATTTAGAGTAGCCTGAAAAAGAGAAGAATATGCCTTCTGAAAAAGAGAAGAATATGCCTTTACTAGCCTGAAAAAGTGTCAATATAGCCTTGGTTTCAAGGCCTTAATTTTAAAACCGTACATCAGAATGCTCTGAAATTACCTGAGAGAAACACTGGATAGGTGATTTCCCCACCAGACTTGGAATGAAGCTGGCATAACGTCAGGATTCCTATTTAGAGTAGCCTGAAAAAGAGAAGAATATGCCTTTACTAGCCTGAAAAAGTGTCAATATAGCCTTGGTTTCAAGGCCTTAATTTTAAAACCGTACATCAGAATGCTCTGAAATTACCTGAGAGAAACACTGGATAGGTGATGTCCCCACCAGACTTGGAATGAAGCTGGCATAACGTCAGGATTCCTATTTAGAGTAGCCTGAAAAAGAGAAGAATATGCCTTCTGAAAAAGATAAGAATATGCCTTTACTAGCCTGAAAAAGTGTCAATATAGCCTTGGTTTCAAGGCCTTAATTTTAAAACCGTACATCAGAATGCTCTGAAATTATGTGAGAGACACACTGGATAGGTGATGTCTCCTCCAGACTTGGAATTAAGCTGGAATAACGTCAGGATTTCTATTTAGAGTAGCCTGAAAAAGAGAAGAATATGCCTTTACTAGCCTGAAAAAGTGTCAATATAGCCTTGGTTTCAAGGCCTTATTTTAAAACCGTACATCAGAATGCTCTGAAATTATGTGAGAGACACACGGATAGGTGATGTCTCCTCCAGACTTGGAATAAGCTGGAATAACGTCAGGATTTCTATTTAGAGTAGCCTGAAAAAGAGAAGAATATGCCTTTACTAGCCTGAAAAAGTGTCAATATAGCCTTGGTTTCAAGGCCTTAATTTTAAAACCGTACATCAGAATGCTCTGAAATTACCTGAGAGAAACACTGGATAGGTGATGTCTCCTCCAGACTTGGAATGAAGCTGGAATAACGTCAGGATTTCTATTAGAGTAGCATGAAAAAGAGAAGAATATGCCTTCTGAAAAAGAGAAGAATATGCCTTTACTAGCCTGAAAAAGTGTCAATATAGCCTTGGTTTCAAGGCCTTAATTTTAAAACCGTACATCAGAATGCTCTGAAATTACCTGAGAGAAACACTGGATAGGTGATGTCTCCTCCAGACTTGGAATGAAGCTGGAATAACGTCAGGATTCTATTTAGAGTAGCCTGAAAAAGAGAAGAATATGCCTTCTGAAAAAGATAAGAATATGCCTTTACTAGCCTGAAAAAGTGTCAATATAGCCTTGGTTTCAAGGCCTTAATTTTAAAACCGTACATCAGAATGCTCTGAAATTACCTGAGAGAAACTGGATAGGTGATTTCCCACCAGACTTGGAATGAAGCTGGCATAACGTCAGGATTCCTATTTAGAGTAGCCTGAAAAAGAGAAGAATATGCCTTCTGAAAAAGATAAGAATATGCCTTTGCTAGCCTGAAAAAGTGTCAATATAGCCTTGGTTTCAAGGCCTTAATTTTAAAACCGTACATCAGAATGCTCTGAAATTACTGAGAGAAACACTGGATAGGTGATGTCCCCACCAGACTTGGAATGAAGCTGGCATAACGTCAGGATTCCTATTTAGAGTAGCCTGAAAAAGAGAAGAATATGCCTTCTGAAAAAGAGAAGAATATGCCTTACTAGCCTGAAAAAGTGTCAATATAGCCTTGGTTTCAAGGCCTAATTTTAAAACCGTACATCAGAATGCTCTGAAATTATGTGACAGACACACTGGATAGGTGATGTCTCCTCCAGACTTGGAATAAGCTGGAATAACGTCAGGATTTCTATTTAGAGTAGCCTGAAAAAGAGAAGAATATGCCTTTACTAGCCTGAAAAAGTGTCAATATAGCCTTGGTTTCAAGGCCTTAATTTTAAAACCGTACATCAGAATGCTCTGAAATTACCTGAGAGAACACTGGATAGGTGATGTCTCCTCCAGACTTGGAATGAAGCTGGAATAACGTCAGGATTCTATTTACATAGCCTGAAAAAGAGAAGAATATGCCTTCTGAAAAAGAGAAGAATATGCCTTTACTAGCCTGAAAAAGTGTCAATATAGCCTTGGTTTCAAGGCCTTAATTTAAAACCGTACATCAGAATGCTCTGAAATTACCTGAGAGAAACACTGGATAGGTGATGTCTCCTCCAGACTTGGAATGAAGCTGGAATAACGTCAGGATTTCTATTTAGAGTAGCCTGAAAAAGAGAAGAATATGCCTTCTGAAAAAGATAAGAATATGCCTTTACTAGCCTGAAAAAGTGTCAATATAGCCTTGGTTTCAAGGCCTTAATTTTAAAACCGTACATCAGAATGCTCTGAAATTACCTGAGAGAAACACTGGATAGGTGATTTCCCCACCAGACTTGGAATGAAGCTGGCATAACGTCAGGATTCCTATTAGAGTAGCCTGAAAAAGAGAAGAATATGCCTTCTGAAAAAGATAAGAATATGCCTTTGCTAGCCTGAAAAAGTGTCAATATAGCCTTGGTTTCAAGGCCTTAATTTTAAAAACCGTACATCAGAATGCTCTGAAATTACTGAGAGAAACACTGGATAGGTGATTTCCCCACCAGACTTGGAATGAAGCTGGCATAACGTCAGGATTCCTATTTAGAGTAGCCTGAAAAAGAGAAGAATATGCCTTCTGAAAAAGAGAAGAATATGCCTTACTAGCCTGAAAAAGTGTCAATATAGCCTTGGTTTCAAGGCCTTAATTTTAAAACCGTACATCAGAATGCTCTGAAATTACCTGAGAGAAACACTGGATAGGTGATGTCCCCCCAGACTTGGAATGAAGCTGGCATAACGTCAGGATTTCTATTTAGAGTAGCCTGAAAAAGAGAAGAATATGCCTTCTGAAAAGATAAGAATATGCCTTTACTAGCCTGAAAAAGTGTCAATATAGCCTTGGTTTCAAGGCCTTAATTTTAAAACCGTACATCAGAATGCTCTGAAATTACCTGAGAGAAACACTGGATAGGTGATGTCCCCACCAGACTTGGAATGAAGCTGGCATAACGTCAGGATTCGTATTTAGAGTAGCCTGAAAAAGAGAAGAATATGCCTTTACTAGCCTGAAAAAGTGTCAATATAGCCTTGGTTTCAAGGCCTTAATTTTAAAACCGTACATCAGAATGCTCTGAAATTACCTGAGAGAAACACTGGATAGGTGATGTCCCTCCAGACTTGGAATGAAGCTGGCATAACGTCAGGATTTCTATTTAGAGTAGCCTGAAAAAGAGAAGAATAAGCCTCTGAAAAAGAGAAGAATATGCCTTTACTAGCCTGAAAAAGTGTCAATATAGCCTTGGTTTCAAGGCCTTATTTTAAAACCGTACATCAGAATGCTCTGAAATTATGTGAGAGACACACTGGATAGGTGATGTCTCCTCCAGACTTGGAATTAAGCTGGAATAACGTCAGGATTCTATTTAGAGTAGCCTGAAAAAGAGAAGAATATGCCTTCTGAAAAAGAGAAGAATATGCCTTTACTAGCCTGAAAAGTGTCAATATAGCCTTGGTTTCAAGGCCTTAATTTTAAAACCGTACATCAGAATGCTCTGAAATTATGTGAGAGACACACTGGATAGGTGATGTCTCAACCAGACTTGGAATGAAGCTGGCATAACGTCAGGATTCCTATTTAGAGTAGCTTGAAAAAGAGAAGAATATGCCTTCTGAAAAAGAGAAGAATATGCCTTTACTAGCCTGAAAAAGTGTCAATATAGCCTTGGTTTCAAGGCCTTAATTTTAAAACCCTACATCAGACTGCTCTGAAATTATGTGACAGACACACCGGATGGGTGATGTCTCCTCCAGACTTGGAAATAAGCTGGAATAACGTTTGGATTTCTATTTAGAGTAGCCTGAAAAAGAGAAGAATATGCCTTTACTAGCCTGAAAAAGTGTCAATATAGCCTTGGTTTCAAGGCCTTAATTTTAAAACCGTACATCAGAATGCTCTGAAATTACCTGAGAGAAACACTGGATAGGTGATGTCTCCTCCAAACTTGGAATGAAGCTGGAAAAACGTCAGGATTTCTATTTACAGTAGCATGAAAAAGAGAAGAATATGCCTTCTGAAAAAGAGAAGAATATGCCTTTACTAGCCTGAAAAAGTGTCAATATAGCCTTGGTTTCAAGGCCTTAATTTTAAAACCGTACATCAGAATGCTCTGAAATTACCTGAGAGAAACACTGGATAGGTGATTTCCCCACCAGACTTGGAATGAAGCTGGCATAACGTCAGGATTTCTATTTAGAGTAGCCTGAAAAAGAGAAGAATATGCTTTACTAGCCTGAAAAAGTGTCAATATAGCCTGGTTTCAAGGCCTTAATTTTAAAACCGTACATAGGAATGCTCTGAAATTACCTGAGAGAAACACTGGATAGGTGATTTCCCACCAGACTTGGAATGAAGCTGGCATAACGTCAGGATTCCTATTTAGAGTAGCCTGAAAAAGAGAAGAATATGCCTTTACTAGCCTGAAAAAGTGTCAATATAGCCTTGGTTTCAAGGCCTTAATTTTAAAACCGTACATCAGAATGCTCTGAAATTACCTGAGAGAAACATTGGATAGGTGATGACCAACCAGACTTGGAATGAAGCTGGCATACGTCAGGATTCCTATTTAGAGTAGCTTGAAAAAGAGAAGAATATGCCTTCTGAAAAAGAGAAGAATATGCCTTTACTAGCCTGAAAAAGTGTCAATATAGCCTTGGTTTCAAGGCCTTAATTTTAAAACCGTACATCAGAATGCTCTGAAATTATGTGAGAGACACACTGGATAGGTGCTGTCTCCTCCAGACTTGGAATTAAGCTGGAATAACGTCAGGATTTTATTTAGAGTAGCCTGAAAAGAGAAGAATATGCCTTTACTAGCCTGAAAAAGTGTCAATATAGCCTTGGTTTCAAGGCCTTATTTTAAAACCGTACATCAGAATGCTCTGAAATTATGTGACAGACACACCGGATAGGTGATGTCTCCTCCAGACTTGGAATTAAGCTGGAATAACGTAAGGATTTCTATTAGAGTAGCCTGAAAAAGAGAAGAATATGCCTTTACTAGCCTGAAAAAGTGTCAATATAGCCTTGGTTTCAAGGCCTTAATTTTAAAACCGTACATCAGAATGCTCTGAAATTACCTGAGAGAAACACTGGATAGGTGATGTCTCCTCCAGACTTGGAATGAAGCTGGAATAACGTCAGGATTTCTATTTAGAGTAGCCTGAAAAGAGAAGAATATGCCTCCTGAAAAAATAAGAATATGCCTTTACTAGCCTGAAAAAGTGTCAATATAGCCTTGGTTTCAAGGCCTTAATTTAAAACCGTACATCAGAATGCTCTGAAATTACCTGAGAGAAACACTGGATAGGTGATTCTCCACCAGACTTGGAATGAAGCTGGCATAACGTCAGGATTCCTATTTAGAGTAGCCTGAAGAGAAGAATATATGCCTTACTAGCCTGAAAAAGTGTCAATATAGCCTTGGTTTCAAGGCCTTAATTTTAAAACCGTACATCAGAATGCTCTGAAATTATGTGAGAGAACACTGGATAGGTGATGTCTCTCCAGACTTGGAAGAAGCTGGCATAACGTCAGGATTCTATTTAGAGTAGCCTGAAAAAGAGAAGAATATGCCTTTACTAGCCTGAAAAAGGTCAATATAGCCTGGTTTCAAGGCCTTAATTTTAAAACCGTACATCAGAATGCTCTGAAATTACTGAGAGAAACACTGGATAGGTGATGTCTCCTCCAGATGGAATGAAGCTGGAATAACGTCAGGATTCTATTAGAGTAGCCTGAAAAGAGAGAATAGATGCCTTCTGAAAAAGATAGAATATGCCTTTACTAGCCTGAAAAAGTGCAAATAGCCTTGGTTTCAAGGCCTTAATTT
>NW_022603721.1:0-14423 GCF_008692095.1 Etheostoma spectabile | reverse complement strand
CCCCCCCCCCCCCCCCCCCCCAGGACAGTCATTCTCTCACATAACCACATAGTGTTCAGTGTTAATACTTGATGATGTGTAGAGGATAAAGACAGCATGATGTAATTCAGTCAGCCAACCAGCAGGAGGCAGCGTCTCTCTGGTCTCCACACTCCTTTCACTGGGAAATGAAGACCTCGTTCAGCAGAAGAAGAAGAAGATTAATATTCAGGTCTACAGATTATAATCTGGGGGCTAACGAGCTCCTCGGGATCCTCTCAGAGGGGGGACTGGTTTATCAGGGTGACACGTTCAATGGCAGCTTCCATCATAGGAATATAGAACATCTTTCCTGTATTTTACTTTAGGAGATTTGTTGACACAAAGATAAACTGAGTGTTTTAAATAAATATAAATATAAATAAAAAAGTAATATAAATGTCCTAGAGACAGCAGACAGACAGACGTCCCATTAAACAGATCTGTCCTACAGACAGCAGACAGACAGACGTCCCATTAAACAGATCTGTCCTACAGGCAGCAGACAGACAGACGTCCCATTAAACAGATCTGTCCTAGAGACAGCAGACAGACAGACGTCCCATTAAACAGATCTGTCCTACAGACAGCAGACAGACAGACGTCCCATTAAACAGATCTGTCCTAGAGACAGCAGACAGACAGACGTCCCATTAAACAGATCTGTCCTAGAGACAGCAGACAGACAGACGTCCCATTAAACAGATCTGTCCTAGAGACCGCAGACAGACAGACGTCCCATTAAACAGATCTGTCCTAGAGACAGCAGACAGACAGACGTCCCATTAAACAGATCTGTCCTAGAGACAGCAGACAGACAGACGTCCCATTAAACAGATCTGTCCTACAGACAGCAGACAGACAGACGTCCCATTAAACAGATCTGTCCTACAGGCAGCAGACAGACAGACGTCCCATTAAACAGATCTGTCCTACAGACAGCAGACAGACAGACGTCCCATTAAACAGATCTGTCCTAGAGACAGCAGACAGACAGACGTCCCATTAAACAGATCTGTCCTACAGACAGCAGACAGACAGACGTCCCATTAAACAGATCTGTCCTAGAGACAGCAGACAGACAGACGTCCCATTAAACAGATCTGTCCTACAGACAGCAGACAGACAGACGTCCCATTAAACAGATCTGTCCTAGAGACAGCAGACAGACAGACGTCCCATTAAACAGATCTGTCCTACAGACAGCAGACAGACAGACGTCCCATTAAACAGATCTGTCCTAGAGACAGCAGACAGACAGACGTCCCATTAAACAGATCTGTCCTAGAGACAGCAGACAGACAGACGTCCCATTAAACAGATCTGTCCTAGAGACAGCAGACAGACAGACGTCCCATTTAACAGATCTGTCCTACAGACAGCAGACAGACAGACGTCCCCTGGTTGCCAGAGCCTGGAGGGACAGCAGATCCAGTCTGAGTCCAGCAGAGGGCCCCGTGGACAGCGGGAGAGCTTCAGATCTGGTCAGAGGGGGGGTGAGCCAGCATAGTCTCTATCAGAACCCCGTGGGTCCCCACTTTAACTGTTCTAGGGTCCTTCAGTGTCCTCTTTATTAGGGACAGCTGGAACGACTAATATACAACAGCACCCTGGATATTAGACTTTATGATATTGACAGAGTTCATTAATCAGATCTTAATGTTTAGAGGATGTAGTGTGTGTGTCTGATCATCTGTGTTACAGTGACGGTGGTTCTATTTATCAGCCCCCTTCATACCAATGAGGTCAGTTATTAACTGAATTAAATATGTGTATTTTAGTGTTTTTTTACTAGTAAGTATGTTCTGTTAATAAAGTTGACCCTATGTTGTATTGTGTTATGTATGTGCTTATGATATTACATTTTGAACAGAAAATAAAACTCACACTAACAACTTTGTTTAAGGAAACAACAAACTATTCCGTGCTCAGTAAATGTATTTGCATGTTTGCTATAATCCATATTAACGTGCAATAATAACCCCTCTCACGCAGATCATTCAGACCTGTCTCTGTGTGCAGGTGGACTCCGCTGGTCTTGGGCCAGGTCTCCGTCTCAGAACAGAACTACCACAGCGTTAAGTGTGCTATAAAACCCACCAATCTGAGAATTAAGGGTCACATCTGATTGGCTGTTCCTCTCCAATTAGACGACATGTAGCAGGAAAACATCTACAGTCTTTAACACAACACCTGCAGTGTGCTGGAATACCTGCAGAACAGGGACAGGGAGTAGAACAGGGACAGGATTAGAACAGGGACAGGAAGTAGTTCTTTTGGAGATTCTGGTCCACTAGTGGCTGCTGAGCAGTGTTTTCCATTGAGAACGAGCTAGCATGCTACGGTTAGCCACCTCGTCTCTAGGACGTAGAAAGCCGTGCAGATGTTGGACAGATCACCCGGAGACTGAAGACAGAGGACATTCAGAAACTCACTCAAAACAACATGGAAGGTTATTTTCATGCGTGTGGAAACACCAGAGACCCCAAATCCCAGAAAAAGGTTTTCCTTTTTCATAACATGGGCCCTTTAAGACATTTTTGTGAGTCAATAAAACAAAATACTGATTTAAATGTGTTTTAATCCAGAACGTTAGTCAAACAGCTCCACTAGTCGGTACATGCTGACCAACAGGTGCAGAATGGAAGAGACCGTTCCTCCTAGATTTGTGTTTCCTGCTACATGTCGTCTAATTGGAGAGGAACAGCCAATCAGAATGGACCCTTAATTCTCAGATTGGTGGGTTTTATGGCACACTCAACGCTGTGGAAGTCAGAGGGAGTGTGCAGAGTGCCGAGGCTGAGACCAGCGGTGTCCACCTGCACGCAGAGACAGGTCTGGAGAGGACACATGAGTTATTTTTACACGGTAATATGGATTATAGCAAACATGCAAATACATTAATTGAGGAGGAATAGGTTTTTGTTTGATCAAACTAATTGTTTTCATTCAGTGTAAATTCTTGTTCAGATGTAATATCATGTTCTTGCTAAATATAGTTCTCTGTGTTCATCACATACAGTCACTCTGTCAGGAGAGAGACCCTGACCCCAGACTGCTCTGCTGCTTCATGTCTTCCAGGGTTCAGAGGGACAAGTCTGTCCTGAAGTATTTCAGTTTGGGATTCTCCTTCAGATGCATCTGTCCTCCTGTAACCTCATGGTTAGCCCCGCCCTCTCGTGCTGTTAGTCCCGCCCTCTCATGAGAGTCAGACCAACAGACCTACCGACCCCTCCCTAGTGCACAGTCGGGGAAATTCTTAACGCATCAACACTTCAAGTCGGAGAAAACCCGGATCAGAGCCACCAACTGGTCCCCAGTCCTAGAGGAACTAATCTGAATACCTACTGAGAGAGAACCGGGTCCGGTACTGAGACTGCAGGTCCCCCCTCAGACCTCATGGCTCCAGTCCTGCTCCTGTTGGTCCTCCTGGCGGAAGCCGCTTCTGGTAAATATGAGCTTTTATTGTGAAAGGATTCACAGACTGTAAAGGTTTTTAAATATTCAGTGAAGTCATCTTAAACCATATAAAGTATTATCATCATGATCATTGGTTAATTTACAGTAAAGTTCAGGTTTCTGTAAGAAAATGTTTGACTAAACTAATGTTATGTTTATTTATGTGTATTTGTAAATCAGTATGCATAGTGTGTATTTGAATGTCAGTATGCATAGTGTGTATTTGTATATAAGTATGCATAGTGCACATGTATTTGTATTTCCTGACACAGTAATGTGTTTATGATTCATAAATGTTAGAAACAGAGAGGGATCAGCTGTTTCAGACCAACTGCGCAGTTTAGACAGAGGTTAAATATGGAGGGAGAGAGAGAGAGAGAGAGGGAGGGATTCTAGACTAGAGAGAGAGAGGAAACTGTAGGGAGGAGGGGGGGGGGAGAGAGAGAGAGAGACCATAGACTGTAGAGAGAGAGAGAGACTACAGACAGAGAGAGAAGGAGAGGAGGAGGCGAGAGGAAAGAGGAGGAGCAGGAGGATGAAAGCAGGCAGGGAGGATGTGACATGTGTTGGTCTGTGCTGTGTTGTGATTGGCTGAATTAATACAACCTCACCAGGCGCGTGTGCAGCACTTTCTTTTTTCTTCTTTTCTTGTTGACCCTAATCCTAACCCTTTATAGCAAATTCAAGTACAATGACAAAATTCCAAAATACATATATACCAGTGGTTAGGAGGTACATGAAATATGGAAGAGTAAAAAAACAAAAAATATTACAAAAACTACACTAAATAATTTAGCAGTTAATACAATTAAGAAAGTTACAAATATCAAGTCTCAACAAAATATGTGACATACTGTAGGTGTTGTCATTTTTAGACTTTTTAAAGCAGAAATGTTAAATATTTTACCTTTTAAGGATGATTTATGACTCAGCGGAGGCTCCACGTTCTGGAGCTATGTGAAGTTTATATTCTCTTAAAGAGAAGAGCAGGGTGTGTGTGTGTGTTTGTGTGTGTGTGTGTGTGTGTGTGTTTGTCTCTGTGTGTGTGTGTGTGTGTGTGTGTGTTTGTGTGTGTGTGTGTGTGTGTCTCTGGCTGTGAGCCAAGTCCCCCAATGCTGAACAAAGACACCAGTTAAACACACTAAACCCATTTAAATGATTACATTAATTAAATATAGCTTCATATATATGTTATATATACAGCATTTCTCCCACGAAAATCATGACTCATATTTAATAAATCACCCAGGTTATTGTTGCATATTTAAAACAAGTAAGTGCTTCTTTAAAAAAAGATTTTATTTTAAAATCCCACAAATGAATAACCCTTAAACAACATATCTGAAGTGATCAGCTGGTCTGGATCAGAAGGACGTTTCCAGGATGGAGCCTGACATCCTGACATGTTCAAACTCCAACGACCTTCAAGCTGCTCCACAACGTTCTACACAGATGCTGCAAGATATTCATTATGTGTCTGTTGATCTAACATTACAGGCTGAGATATTAAGCTGATCCACAGGGAGACATTACGTCTCCTCAGATGAGGACAGACAGGACAGACGTTAAAATCCACTTCCTGCAGCACAAATAATCAATGTTCTCATCATGTTCCCTGTGTATAGAATATAGAATATTTTAAAGACATTCAGATGAATTCATTTTGAGCCAATGTGCAGACATGAAATGTCCCATTTGAAACAGATTCATATTGATATATTTATAGAGAGTTAGATTGTGACACCTCTGTAAAATAATCTGCCAACATGTTTCCTCGGCTCTGATTGGCTGTCAATCAGACAGAATCAGAATCAGCTTCATTGACCAGGTATGAAGACACATACGAGGAATTACCTTTGGAGCATCGTTGCTCACAATGTGCTTACACATTCAAAACAAACAAACAAACAATATATACACACTAATATATACACACTAATATAGACATACTAATATAGACACACTGATATATATACTCTAATATATAAACCGAAACAATGTAGAGAGATGAGTGCAATGAAGAGGGTGTGACTGTGGTCTTTTCAAACCTACAGTAGAAGCTGTTCAGCTCGTCAGCAAGCCGTTGAGAACCAGCAGTGTTGGGGGGTGGTCTCCTGTAGTTAGTGAGAGTCTGCAGGTCTCTCCACAGTGACCGAGGGTCAGTGTTGGGGGATGGTCTCCTGTAGTTAGTGAGAGTCTGCAGGACTCTCCACAGTGACCGAGGGTCAGTGTTGGGGGGTGGTCTCCTGTAGTTAGTGAGAGTCTGCAGGACTCTCCACAGTGACCGAGGGTCAGTGTTGGGGGGTGGTCTCCTGTAGTTAGTGAGAGTCTGCAGGACTCTCCACAGTGATCGAGGATCAGTGTTGGGGGGTGGTCTCCTGTAGTTAGTGAGAGTCTGCAGGTCTCTCCACACTGACCGAGGGTCAGTGTTGGGGGGTGGTCTCCTGTAGTTAGTGAGAGTCTGCAGGTCTCTCCACAGTGACCGAGGGTCAGTGTTGGGGGGTGGTCTCCTGTAGTTAGTGAGAGTCTGCAGGTCTCTCCACAGTGACCGAGGGTCAGTGTTGGGGGGTGGTCTCCTGTAGTTAGTGAGAGTCTGCAGGTCTCTCCACACTGACCGAGGGTCAGTGTTGGGGGATGGTCTCCTGTAGTTAGGGGGTCTCTGCAGGCCTCTCCACACTGACCGAGGATCGATGTTTGAAAAGCTGTTTTCCAGCTTATTAGCATAGCTCCTCTTAGCTGCTTTGATCTCTGTGGTCAGTGTGTTCCTGGCCTGGTTGTACAGGACTCTGTCCCCACTTCTGAAGGCCTCCTCTTTGGACTGACGGAGCTGCCTGAGTCTGGCTGTGAACCAGGGTTTCTGGTTGTTGAATGTACAGAAGGTTTTTGTCGGCACACACATGTCCTCACAAAAGCTGATGTAAGATGTCACAGTGTCAGTTAGTTGGTCCAGATCAGTGGCTGCAGCCTCAAAAACACTCCAATCAGTCCAGTCAAAGCAGGCCTGTAAATCCAGCTCTGACTCGTTGGTCCATCTTTTCACCCTCTTTACAACAGGTTTAACAGATTTCAGTTTCTGCCTGTATGTCGGGACAAGATGAACCAGACAGTGATCAGAGAGTCCCAAGGCTGCACGTGGGACAGAGCGATAGGAGTCCTTTAATGTTGTATAGCAGTGGTCCAGTATATTAGTGTCCCTGGTGGGACACTTAATATGCTGTCTATACTTTGGGAGTTCGTGGCTGAGGTTTGCTCTGTTGAAGTCCCCAAGAACAATGAGCAGGGAGTCAGGAGGTTTTTTCTCCACGTTAGTAATCTGGTCAGCCAGGTGCAGTAACGCCTCACTAACACAGGCCTGGGGGGGATGTAGACCTGGTGGGCCAGGTGCAGTAACGCCTCACTAACACAGGCCTGGGGGGGATGTAGACCTGGTGGGCCAGGTGCAGTAACGCCTCACTAACACAG
Source organism: Etheostoma spectabile (assembly GCF_008692095.1). Lineage (NCBI taxonomy): Eukaryota > Metazoa > Chordata > Actinopteri > Perciformes > Percidae > Etheostoma > Etheostoma spectabile. Next base: position 7,484 of record NW_022603721.1, on the reverse strand, counting down.
GCCTGGGGGGATGTAGACCTGGTGGGCCAGGTGCAGTAACGCCTCACTAACACAGGCCTGGGGGGGATGTAGACCTGGTGGGCCAGGTGCAGTAACGCCTCACTAACACAGGCCTGGGGGGGATGTAGACCTGGTGGGCCAAGTGCAGTAACGCCTCACTAACACAGGCCTGGGGGGGATCTAGACCTGGTGGGCCAGGTGCAGTAACGCCTCACTAACACAGGCCTGGGGGGGATGTAGACCTGGTGGGCCAGGTGCAGTAACGCCCCACTAACACAGGCCTGAGGGGGGATGTAGACCTGGTGGGCCAGGTGCAGTAACACCTCACTAATGGCGGTTTTCCACTGCGTGGTATCTACTCGACACGCCTCGGCTCTACTCGCTTTTTTTGGTTTTCCATTACGAAAAAAAGTCCCTGGGACCTGCTACCAGGTACTTTTTGTAGTACTACCTCAGTCGAGGTTCCAAGCGAGCCGAGGCGATACCAAAAGGTGACGTGAAAACCTGCAGACTGCTGATTGGTCGGAGAGAATCGTCACTTATGACTGCGTTGTTAGCAGACCAGAGTGCGGAGTGTGTGTCCAGAACAAACGGGACATTTAAAACAAATCTAGCCGACACCGACAGATTATCTACTCTCTACACTATTCTCACTTTAAACTGTTCGGGCTACTAGCGGCTTCATGTCATTTCCAATATCGCACACTGTTACTTTAAAAAACAAGACAATATATATATATATATATATATATTATATATATATATATATATATATATATATATAATATATATATAACAAAAGTTTTTATTTAGCTTTTCAAGTAGCGCATCAAACCCTCCCAAACTTCCCGGTCTTCTTCCTCTGCACCCTGGACAGTGTCCCCCCCGGCTCTGCTGTCCCAGATGTATCCCAGCGTTGTCATAAGACTGTCTGTGACTCTCATCCAGATTATACGAAGCCCAGTAGTCAGAACCAGAGGTTTCACCGGTCGACGTCGCCCCCCAGACGTCTCTGCGGCGGCGATTTTACAAAGCGTGAATGCTCTAAAACACAAACAGTCCACATCAGTCATGTTGTGTGTAATCATGTTGCTAAAGTTCATGTACTTTATATAGCGTCTAGTAAATACTGACTACGACGCTGAACACATGCAGATGTTAGCTAACGTTACCAGGAAACTTAACTTACCCTTTTGTGTCGGCGAACAACCGTCATGGTCGACGTCTGAACTCCGTCAGAATTCCCAAACTCGCGTTTTTTTAGCGGTGATTTTTGTTCCTTCCTTCAGTTCTTTTGAAAAAAAAAACATTTGTTGTGGCTGCGGCGAGTAGCCGACGTGCTGTTGTGAGTCACGTTGAAAATTACGTCATCACGCGTTGCTATGGTGACCAGCCACGCTGAGGCGTTACTCAATCTGCAATGGAAAACGGACGAAGAATGGGGCGAGGCGAGCCGAGCCGAGCCGAGCCAAGCCGAGGCGAGCCGTTACCAGCAATGGAAAAACGCCATAACACAGGCCTGGGGTGGATGTAGACCTGGTGGGCCAGGTGCAGTAACGCCCCACTAACACAGGCCTGGGGGGGATGTAGACCTGGTGGGCCAGGTGCAGTAACACCTCACTAACACAGGCCTGGGGGGGGATGTAGACCTGGTGGGCCAGGTGCAGTAACACCTCACTAACACAGGCCTGAGGGGGGATGTAGACCTGGTGGGCCAGGTGCAGTAACACCTCACTAACACAGGCCTGGGGGGGATGTAGACCTGGTGGGCCAGGTGCAGTAACACCTCACTAACACAGGCCTGAGGGGGGATGTAGACCTGGTGGGCCAGGTGCAGTAACACCTCACTAACACAGGCCTGAGGGGGGATGTAGAATGAACGAGGAGAACTCCCGCGGTGAATAAAAGGGTTTGCAGTTTATGAATAGTGACTCTAAGTGGGGGCTGCAGGATCTTTCCAGAACTGTGACATCTGTACACCAACCTTCGTTTATGTAGAGACAGAGTCCGCCTCCCTTTGTTTTCCCCGTGAGCTCCAGTACGCGATCCGCCTGGTAAAGATTGAATCCCGGGAGGAGAAGAGCCCTGTCTGGGATGCGCGGACTGAGCCAGGATTCGGTAAAGCAGAGGGCGGCAGATCTGCAGAAGTCCGAGTTGGTACTGTTGAGGAGCAGCAGTTCGTCCATGTTGTTGGCCAGAGAGCGGACATTCGCCAGGTGGATGGAGGGGAGCGCGGTGCGAAAGCCCCGCTGCCTTAATTTAACAAGCGCACCAGCGCGTTTCCCCCTCCGGCGTCTCCGGTGGATCCCATAGAGAGCTGCTGCGCCTCCAACTAATAACTCAGAAAAAGTTCCAGGTTCGGAAAATGGCGGTGGAAAAATATGAGGAGTTGAAAGTCCTATATTTAAGAGCTCATCTCTGGTAAAAGCTACCAGAGAATGTTGGCAGAAAACCGACAAAATAAACAAAAACACGAAAAGCACAATGGAGCGTAGTCCAGAGGCGGCCATCCGCGGCGCCATCTTGTCTTGAATAGCTCTCCAGTTTTGCACTGCACACTATGATAAAATTACTGGCTGAGATATTAAAGTGTAAACCACATGTTGAACCTCTATTTGTAATAATTTACTCTTTATTGATCCCCTATTGGAAAATTACCTTTTACACTCTGTTATTACACACAGCCCTGAACTACACACACACATGATCAGATCCTGTACATGCACTAATGGAGAAATCTCGGGTGGGGGGGGGGGGGGGGGCAGGGGGACCAGCGACCCTCCTGCTACTGCCACCCCAGTATATAATATCTTAAAGAGATTCAAATTCAGAGACCTACTGCAAAGACCCACCTGTAGACAACTGCTATAACAAATAACATGACTTTTTATTATTAATGGTTGTTTATTATTGTTTTTCAGACCTGATTGAGGTAACAATGGATCCTGGAGATGATGCTACTCTACCATGTCGGGCTGCTGATTCCTCCATCAGAGCTGTAGAGTGGAGCAGACCGGACCTGCAGCCAGACTACGTCCTCTTATACAGAGATGGACGCCCGGATCCATACCACCAGCACCTGTCCTTTAGGGACAGGGTGGACCTGGTGGACAGAGACCTGAAGGACGGAGACGTGTCTTTAACTCTGAAGAATGTGAACATCAACGACACTGGAACATACGAGTGTCGAGTTGCACCAGGTGTTTCAAGACGGAAAAAGAGAGCCGTCATCGACTCAGAGCCAATCAGAATCATCCGTCTGAAGGTTACAGGTGAGGTAGTCTCTCTCTGGGTGTTTTTCTACAGGTTACAGGTGAGGTAGTCTCTCTCTGGGTGTTTTTCTACAGGTTACAGGTGAGGTAGTCTCTCTCTCTGGGTGTTTTTCTACAGGTTACAGGTGAGGTAGTCTCTCTCTCTGGGTGTTTTACTACAGGTTACAGGTGAGGTAGTCTCTCTCTGGGTGTTTTTCTACAGGTTACAGGTGAGGTAGTCTCTCTCTCTGGGTGTTTTCTACAGGTTACAGGTGAGGTAGTCTCTCTCTGGGTGTTTTTCTACAGGTTACAGGTGAGGTAGTCTCTCTCTCTGGGTGTTTTTCTACAGGTTACAGGTGAGGTAGTCTCTCTCTGGGTGTTTTTCTACAGGTTACAGGTGAGGTAGTCTCTCTCTGGGTGTTTTCTACAGGTTACAGGTGAGGTAGTCTCTCTCTGGGTGTTTTTCTACAGGTTACAGGTGAGGTAGTCTCTCTCTCTCTGGGTGTTTTTCTACAGGTTACAGGTGAGGTAGTCTCTCTCTCTGGGTGTTTTTCTACAGGTTACAGGTGAGGTAGTCTCTCTCTCTGGGTGTTTTTCTACAGGTACAGGTGAGGTAGTCTCTCTCTCTGGGTGTTTTTCTACAGTTACAGGTGAGGTAGTCTCTCTCTGGGTGTTTTTCTACAGGTTACAGGTGAGGTAGTCTCTCTCTCTGGGTGTTTTTCTACAGGTTACAGGTGAGGTAGTCTCTCTGGGTGTTTTTCTACAGGTTACAGGTGAGGTAGTCTCTCTCTCTGGGTGTTTTTCTACAGGTTACAGGTGAGGTAGTCTCTCTCTCTGGGTGTTTTTCTACAGGTTACAGGTGAGGTAGTCTCTCTCTGGGTGTTTTTCTACAGGTTACAGGTGAGGTAGTCTCTCTCTCTGGGTGTTTTTCTACAGGTTACAGGTGAGGTAGTCTCTCTCTCTGGGTGTTTTTCTACAGGTTACAGGTGAGGTAGTCTCTCTCTCTGGGTGTTTTTCTACAGTTTCAACCATCAGAGAAGATGAAAGTTGCTCCTTTATCACACATTTGCTGACTCATGTGTTTTATTCATCCTCAGGTCCAAACGGTGGACACCCCAAGGATGAAAATGCATTGTATGATGTCCCTGAGGATGGACCCTCCTCTCCTGTAGGCCGACACCACGGACTGACAGCCGGTGCTGCAGGGGGTCTGTTTCTTGTAGCTGTTGTTGCAGTGGTTGGTGTCCTGATATATAAAAGACCTTAGACCCCATCAGTCCCTCCTCCTCCTCCTCCACCTCCTCCTGCTGCTGATGAAGATGATGAAGCGTCCGCCACTACGCTTGTTTGACAACTCCCAGTGACTAGACATAGTCTCTGTTGCTTTTTTAATTATGAGATCAAATTGAATGAATTAGATTTTCATTTCGAACTACCTCAAAAAATAATACATACACATCTTCAATTAACAACTAAATCAATCTAACTGGCAGTTTCCTACATCAGGGTTTCCTGGTCATTTAAATTAAGGCCTCATGTCCATTCCAGTGTTTTGCCTGTCATCTTGGGATCCTGAAGTGGTTTCGAGTCCCTCATGCTGCGGCAGGCAGAAACACATGTAGCACCGGAGCTGCTGTCCCTTCTCCTAGGAGAACTTAACTTTGGGAAGTTTTATTTTTTGGGCTATTGGTCCAAGGTTAACCTACTAAGTGCAAATCGCTTTAAGTTTACAAACTTGGTCATGGGCCTTTGTCGTTGGTATTGACGCTAAAGTTCTTCTTCTCTGTTTACCACTTGCCATGGTTCTATTACTTTTGGAACATTGGTCCCAATTAGAAGCTCCACCTCAGCATCAATAACAGGAAATTCTACTGAGCTTAAGTGTGGCCAAGCACATAAGTCTTCCTGTCGTGGATTGTTGTCACGCGACACAGGCATCTTAGACTGGGAGTACACTTTAGGCAGCTCAAAGCAGGTGGTACCCCCAAGGGCAGCTATCTCCAGTCCTGAGACAACATGACTGTCAACAAGCTTTTCTTCTTAGTTTGCATCAGGTCAACATTTTGAATGGATTCCTGTGTGTGAGGTATTGCATGATATGTTTCCTGAAACCGTTGAGGCATGTTTGGTTGAGAGTTCGGAACATGAGCTCTTAATCCAACGTATATATAACGTGAAAGTGTTTCCTTATGCTGCGCTCCCATTGATGTGACCTGATTGGTTGAATCAGGTAAATCTGAATCTGTGCCTCCATTAGCACTGTAGCACTGGCGCGTCCCATTGGTAAATGATGGAACTGATGATTTGAGTCTTGTGGAACAAATTGCACAGCAGAGGGTCTAAGCGAATGTTTACGTTTAGAACTTTGCAGATACGAATTCCTTCCATCTGAGTGAGCCTCAGAACCTCTGTACACATTCACCTTTGCAGTTTGAACAGCAATCTGACATTGCAATTCCAGCAATTCCTTTTTCTGTCGGATGTGCTCCTCTTGAGCATCCAGCTCATGTTTTTCCTTAAAGGTAGCTGTGTTAGCCATGAGAGCAGCCCTCTCCGCCTCTGCTCTTAGCCATGCAAGACCTATGACTGTACTGGCCAGTTGATGAGCCTTTTTTTAATTGAGCATTGCAGTCTGATCGTGGCCGCGTGCGACTGCACAGTAAATGGACTTTATTTATATAGCGGTTTTACATCATACAGGAACCATTCACCGTTCACACACATTCACACACTGTGGCCGAGGCTGTCGTACAAGGTGCCACCTGCTCATCAGATACACACTCACACACATTCACACACACACACACACATTCACACTCCGACGGCAATGTGATGTTAAAGTAAAAAGAAAGCATTATCCGCTTCATGCTACTTGGTACTTGTCTTAATATTGTGTGTTACTTGTATTTTTGAAAATGATGTTGACATGTGCCTATATTTATATTTATATTGTTGTCTCTATTGCACAAACTGTTACTACTACAAGTCCATTTCTTGACTATGTGGAGAGTTAACTACTGAAGTCTAATTCCTTGTGTATACTTGTGTGTATGCTTGGATGTATACTTGGCCAGTACATCTGATTCTCATGCTCGGCAGTTTGAGACAAAATAATCATAATTTAGTTGTGATATTTTGTGAGTAGACTCTGAATCTGTAATGTTCTCTGTTAGGTACGTGTGGTACGTTTTCCTCTGAAGGACAAGTACACAGTGACATAGTATACAATACAGTTAGTAGCATTTCAAGTCACAGTGGTTCTGCCGAAAGCTTTAAGCAGCCATGTTACCATGCCAACTAATGTCTCACAATGTGTGTGTTCGGTCAGGTGATCATTTCTTATGAATATTTTGTTTTGTTGTTTTTTCTCTCATCCCTTTACACCTCGTGTCATTTCTTTAAGCTTATAGATGCTGCTAATGTGCGAAACCTCAGAGGAACTGAGCATAAATAAGACAATAAGCTGTATTAATTATCTATTATATGTATAACAGCATGATGTTTGCAAAAGAAAATGTGTTATTTTGTGTGAATTATACAAATGACATGAGCGTACTAGTTAGTGTGCTCGTATGCTAATTTTCAGCTTCATGATTGTACTAAGAGGTTATATTTGAAAAGGTTTACATGGTTTAATTTTCAAAAGAAATGTGTTTTTCTACCTAGATTTTTTACCTTGTAAACTATAATGTGCACAAAAAAGATATTTAACCCAGGAAAGGTAATGAAGAAGCCAAAGAGAACAATATTAGCACTTTAATAAAAAAGACTTGAACTTTGAATCATTTGATGATCATGTTTTGCTACTTTTGTGTCGAAAACATCTCTGAGTGGAGTCAATAAAGTATTCTGAATCTAATATTCCTGTCCACTGTGGTACTTGTACACATCAGGTCCAGTACATATATGTCCTACACTACTTCCTTCTCTGTCCACTGTGGTACTTGTACACATCAGGTCCAGTACATATATGTCCTACACTACTTCCTTCTCTGTCCACTGTGGTACTTGTACACATCAGGTCCAGTACATATATGTCCTACACTACTTCCTTCTCTGTCCACTGTGGTACTTGTACACATCAGGTCCAGTACATATATATCCTACACCCTTTCCTTCTCTGTCCACTGTGGTACTTGTACACATCAGGTCCAGTACATATATGTCCTACACCCCTTCCTTCTCTGTCCACTGTGGTACTTGTACACATCAGGTCCAGTACAGCACCGTCCC